>NW_026067939.1:10425045-10502463 GCF_014885135.2 Alexandromys fortis | reverse complement strand
CCCTCCCTCCCTCCCTCCCTCCCCCCGTCTCTCCCTCCTTATGATGCTGTGCTAATTTTTCTATGCTGTTTTCTCTAAGCTAGAGACGACCATGGATCTTTCCCATCAGAGCAGTGGTAGTTGCTACTCCAGAGGCCCTGGTAGTTCAGCTCTGACTATGAACATTATTGCATGGATGTTTGGGGGGACTCCACTAGTGTTGCTGCCTGTATGTTGAACACAGCATTTCTTAGTGGTACAGCTTTCTTTGAATCAACCCCAACAAATTCATTGATTCACCAAGGTGGACATGGAGGGAATCATTTACTGAATATGTAGGTAGCCTATTTAGGTCAGGTAAATACTGACTTATTTGCATCTACCCAGGGCAAGTTCTACCGTATTTACATGTGTATGTATAAATATATTTACATGCATATATTATATATATATATATTAGCATATAGATGTAAATTATACAGACACATGCACAGAGACAATTAGAGGTTTAATGGGACATATTTTAATGGGCTCAATATATTTAGTAGTACAGGAGATTAGAACTGGACTTACTGCTAGATTTTTAAATTCCGTAATATTATTGCTATTTCTTAAGTTTGTAGTACATACTATAGTTACTTTAGGCCTCAAATTTCTCTTTTCTAAATAAGAAACTATTCTCCTTGAGTCCTTTGCTCTCTTAAAGAATAAATTATATAATGTTATATTAAGAATTCCAACACAACAGCTGAAGTAAATAAAAAAAAGGCACTGAAAATTAATCCCAAAGTATATTTACAAAGAACTATTTTTCATC
This sequence comes from Alexandromys fortis, assembly GCF_014885135.2. Taxonomy (NCBI): domain Eukaryota; kingdom Metazoa; phylum Chordata; class Mammalia; order Rodentia; family Cricetidae; genus Alexandromys; species Alexandromys fortis. The sequence continues at coordinate 10,501,667 of NW_026067939.1, read as the reverse complement.
ATTATAATACATAAAACAATTGTTTGAGCAGAATTCTATAAAAATAAAAAAGTCAGTGAAAAATATGCATGGGAAATTGGGATGCAACAGGCAGGACTTGTGGAACAGGGAAGTATGTAGTCACTTCTTTGTTCTGTGTTTCCCATCAGAGGGTATTCCCTGGGAAGAAGACTACATGACAAGAAAGATGACAGGTTCCATGTAACATGGCTTAGCTGTCACGGAGACAAGAAAACTTCCCTGTGTTGAGATTGCCATCTACCAACACTTCTTCCAAGTACAGAGTCCAACAGTGGGCTCACTATGCTTCACTCGCTACCATATTCCAAGTAAGACTACAGCTCCATTTCCCACAGAGTTTCTGGCAACACTGTGATATCTCTGACATTGTCTAAAGTGGCATTCACTGTTTTCCTAAAGCTTTTCGTGTGGCGTGGGTGGGAGAGTGGCCGCAACCTTGTGTTCATGGATTTCACTAATCATGCCTCATGTTTGTATGCCAGGAACAGCTTTGTTCTTGTCAACCAGGATTCAAATTTAGTGATTTTGTGTCATCGTATTCAATGGTTCTACATACATTTAAGTTAATCTTAATGTTTACCAAATTAAATGTTACAGCAATATCGCCCGAATAAATAATAGCTTTATCTCTGTGTGTCCTACTGCCCCATCTCCTCCCTTATGACAATCCTTCTAGAAACGTGAGACTCTACTAGATGCCTTCCTTCTTGTTTTGGATTCAATGAGTTGCTTCCACTGGGAGACACTTTCCTATTTCATATGCAACTAAGCTGTCATTTATTTCTTTTTACATTTGGTCTGGTCCAAAGAACTAAGCTTTCATTTCAAGGTCATATAGCCTTTTCTTCAGGAACTTTTGCTGATCATCCAGACTAATGCTGAATTCCTCTGTTTCACTGGAGACGGCAACTTCTTTTGCAGCGTTCTCATTGGCACATATGTGTGTCTCTGTGGCACTCTTAGTTGGAACTCAGAAACCAACACAAGATTTGAGTAGCTCCTATTTTTATCATGGATTTGAATTTGTGTTTGTTTCTGACCTGGGGTTTTCAGATTTCCTTCACAATGTGAAGAATTCGAGAGAACTTAAAATCAGTTACTATCTAGTAGGTGGGAAAATAAAGACCTGAAAGGAAGTTATTGAATTGACAACTTCAGCTTTAGGCTAAACTAAAGATAATTGTTATTCATTTCTTTCCGGAATAAAAAAGCTCAGACCATTTGCTTACTGTTTTCCAAAACAACCAACCTTGAAGCAATAAATACTTCTGCGTGTAGATAGTTACTCATCAATAGACTTTGCAGTTTGTTTCTTTGGGTCCCTGTGATCTACAGCCAGTAGACCGAGTGTTTCCTGTGAACTGTTGCCTTCTACTTCCAACAAGGCCCTTATAGTTCTGACTCTTTTCATTCCACAGACAAGCTCCATCTGCTATCTCATGTGATGTTTATGAAGTTTGTTCCCTGGCGAATCTCCTGCCTTTGGCCAGATTCCTCAATACAAGCTCAAGAAAACCTATTTTAACTTCATGCATGCTGAGCTATAAATCTCAGATCTTTATACCATTTTCTGAAGCCCTTACTTTCCAGAGGCTCCTGGACCTTTTCAGCAGAGGTCTTAGGCTTTGGATTCTCTCTGGCATTTTGTTCTTTAGCTCTTTTATGTTTATTAAATGTCTTGTCATTATTTTTAAGAACATTTACATGGAATCCCTTTGTTATAGCAATCTAAATGACAGTAAGATTATGTAGATAGAAAAACTATAAATTCCTCTACCTACTCAAAATAAATCACTTTACTATTAAAAATATACTGCTTGAAATATTTTGTCAAATACTGAAATGTTTTCTAATATACGGTGCATTTTACTCTTCTTTGGGTTTTGAGCATCCCAGTATCTTATTTGGTTATAGGTAATATTTTCCTTTCATCCATTCAAAATTGCCCAAAAGCAGAGTTTGGGGTTTGGTAACAATTGTTTCCAAGCCTCAGATTGGCTGAACCTTCTGCTAAGTTAGAGTCAATATTTGTCCTCCTCGTCTGTACCTCACACACAGTTGAAATATGCAGCTGACTTCCAGGCCTCCATGTTTGTTTGTTTTTTATTTTCTGAGCAGGTAATGCATTTTTCTAATGTTTATATTGTATGTACTGCTTATACTAGTTTTTAACTTGTGCTGTGAATAAAAATTCTCTTATAAACAAATGTGCTACTGTGGAAGAGGTTGGGTGAGATGCCTGGAAGGAATATTCTGATATTTATTGACTTTACACATTTTCATTGTAAGATGTGGCCATTAGAGTTGCCATATATAGCATCGAGCTTGTCATTATTCTCCTGGTTGAAGTCAAAGTTTCTGAAGAAATCATTATCTGTCCTTATGCATAATGTAACTCATCTCTCAAAATGCCTTTCTTCTGTTTTATTTTAAAAGGGAGCTTTCTTTATGTGCTTAGCTTCCTGCTGTTTGCTAGTCTGCCTAAATAAAAAAAAAATGAAGCTATTATAAGTTTAATGGATGAAAGAAACTTCATTCCACCTGCTTCCCTAGACCACTGGATATCAATATTCCTGGGTCAGGACCACCCACTCAGAAGCCTGCTTATCAACGTCCTGAGTGAGATTCTGGACCCGCCCATTTAAGATACTGGTCATTTGGAAGGGCCATATTCACAACATGGATAAATCAGGTAATGTTTTTTGCAGCAATCCCACTCTTTCTGGAAAAGAGTGTTTAATAAGCTACGTGGTGCTATGGCTTCACAGCATCTAAAAATTGTGTAACTTGAGGATAATATTGACATGATACAGAATCAGAAATAGATAAGACTCTTGGAATATCTGTGGAGGATTATTTAGGTTAGATTAACTGAGTTGGTACCTCTTACCCATGTGCAACTCAGTATATTGTACAGAGTTCCCAGAAAGAAGAAAGCTAGCACGCCCGAGAATTAATTTCTCTCTGCTTCCTGACTATGACTTCAATGTGAGCAGCTGCCTGGAGATCTTAGAGCCATAACATCCTTCCATAATATAATGTTTGCTCAGACTATGATCTAAATTAAATCATTCCTTTCTTGATTTGCTTTGTTGGGTATTTTGACAACACAAGACAGGTAACATATATAATATCTTAAAAATATTCACTGATTAGTCCAGTCTGTTTGGTCTGGATCTAAAAAAGCCTGGGATAAAACCAGACTCGCTGAACATAGTGGACAATGAGGACTACTGAGAACTCAAGAACAATGGCAATAGGTATTTTTTATCCTACTTCACGAACTGGCTTTGTGGGAGCCTAGGCAGTTTGGATGCTCACCTTACTAGACCTGGATGGAGGTGGGTGGTCCTTGGACTTCCCACAGGGCAGGGAAACTTGATTGCTCTTTGGGCTAATGAGGGAGGGGGACTTGATTGGGGGAGGGGGAGGGAAATGGGAGGCGGTGAAGAGTCAGAAATCTTTAATAAATAAATAAATTGATGAATATAATAAAAAAATTCACTGATTAGGAAAATATAAAATAGTTTTACATATAGACTATAATTGAAACAAGATGGCAAAACAGAAAGAACTATCTTTTAGTATAAGCATTTCTTCTGCTTAAGAGTAACATCGGGCCAAAAACTAGGGCCCATGTCTGTAACTCCACAACTTGAGAATATTAGTTCCCACCATGATCTCAAAGCAAGGCAGGACTTTATCAATAGTGAGGCCAAATCTCTCAAGACAATAATAATTACAATGGTATTTCCCCACAACATATTCTAATTTGTAAAATATAATCACACTTAGATAGTAAGTATCTAAAATATATGTGGCTTTTATGTTCAATGAAAGTACTTGACTGATATGCTTACCACTTATAGTTTATAACTTATTCAGAAAAAAAATCTGTGTAATTAATGTATGACTTGAATTTTGTTGAGAGGTAGAATGGTAATCAAAGCCCTGCATTATAATTATGTCTTTATTCTGTTAAAAATAAACAGATAGTGGTAAATTGGACAGGGTGCTTTGTTTCATTTTGTTTTTCCTCTCTCTCTGCTCAGTGGAGTTCACTTGTGCTCTTTGTCTGACAGCCTGCTTCACCACTGACGCACAGGAGGGGTGAATCAGAGCCAACATGGGCATTTCATTCTTTCAGAATAGCTTTATGAATTTGCTTAGAGTTTTAGCATTGATATTCCTTCTCTAATTAAAATATTATCTTTCTTTTTTATTTTTCTGAGAGAGGGTTTCTCTGTGTAGCCCTGGCTGTCTGGGAACTGATTTTATAGACTATGTTGACCTCAAACTCAGAAATGCCCCTGCCTCGTCCCTCTGAGTGCTGGAATTAAAGTCCTGTGTCAAGATACATGACTTGATTCTTTTTTATTTTTTTAACTCTTCATACATATATCCCAGAAGAGTCTATAAATGGAATACACTTTATTTCCTCACTTTGGATTGCAAGCCCATCAACAGCTTGGCTAAGCTATATGGTGCTCACAAGCCACTAACCCACTTCCCCAATCACAAGTCCACACTGCTGGTTTTTACTTTATGATCCTCACTCACAACCACTGAAATGTAGTTTTCAATGGGTCTGTCTTCTTACTCTATGCAGACAGCAGAGGCGACAGAAGACAGGAAGTCTAAAGCGAGCAGCAGGCAGAAGTGACTTCCCCGCCTGGTATTCTTGTCAAAAGTTTCAGGAGCAGCTCTTCACCCAGCAGCAGTGGTTGACTGCAACTTCCATGAGCGTGTGCTCTCCTGGCGCCAGCATCACTGAGAACACCTGGTGCCGTTATGCTACCCCCCTCCCACTCCTGGGAGCCTGGGCTCCTTTTCTGGGGGCCAATTTCAGACAAGTTTCATCATCGTAATTCCAACATGTTCCCGTTGTTCCCCAAGGCTTAAGGCATGGGTTCCTCTTGAAGCTGTGTCCTGTAGCTTACCTCGGGGCTGTCATGATGTTATTAGTTTAGCTCATTCTGTTCCCACAGAGCAGGTTTTCTGTTCAATCCCTTAATTCCTAACACATAACATGATTCCTAATTTTCCTGTCAGGTCCGTCATTTATTAGTTTTAGGATTTTGAATGAGTCTATATAAATCCCCATGCCTGCTTCATCTCTAAATTGGAGACTTTACAAGCAACACAAGTAAAGATCAATGTAAAACCGGCGATTAAAAACAAAGTACTTAGTATGGCATTATAATATGAAAATTGCTGCCAGCTAATTCTATAGCTATTATTTCTACGGTTCAGTTGAGTAGCACAAAGACTATTTTTATAACCAAAAAAAAAAAATGCATTCAACAATGTACATGTAAAAAGCTTCTCTAAACTAGAAATAGCTGTCCATAAAATTGAAGTATCAATGTTTCTGGTAACAACTTCCTTTGGCTTGCCTTGCTAATTGAGTGGGAAGAGCCTATGAATTATTATTTCATACCCCTGGGAAACAGACACAAGGAAAGAACCTTGTGAAAATCTTTCCATTTCATTTCCCCTGTTCCGTATGCTCTTAAAAGAAATGTGAAGGTGTATACTGAAGGCATCAAGGATTTTAGTGCCTTTTAATACTACATGTACTTGGTACCTCAAGATTAAGTTAGAATGTCCAATAATGTTGTTTGTTTCATTTAGATTTTTTTCAATCCCTTAGGAATGAATTCCTATTCTTTTCATTTCTCAACATCGTTAATACTGTTTGTGTTTGGCTGAGATTCTAAGGAAAGCAGGATGATTATCCAGGTAAGAATACGAATTCTCATGATTTTTGAGTATGACCATAAAATACAGATGGGGGAAAAAAAAAAACCCTCAAACACTCAACTTTGGACATCTGAGTCTAGTTACAAAGTACATTTTTTATGTAAAGTATATTTTTAGAAAAAAGGGCAATATGCTACATCTTCCATGGCAGAAAATAATGCCAGGAAAGCAGGACACGCAGGGCTGGCAGAACAAGAAGAAATGACCCCAAGCGGAGGTACCCGATTCTTTCAGAAATAAAAGAAAACAAAAAGAGAGGAATGGGTATGCATAGGTACTGTGACAATGTGTTAATATTTGTGAGAGGTATAATTAAGTCTTTGCTTTTAATCCTGGGTGAAATGGGATCCTCGCTGGCCTCAGTAGACACCTGTCTTTCATGATGACAATCAGCTGCTATGGTCATAACATCTCTCTGTGATTTTCCCTGATTCATTTCTACTCCTTTTCCTCTTTAGAATTTTCTTGTCCATTTTATCTACTTATCAAATTATTCTCTGTATTTTATTTATTTATCTATTTTGTTTGATACAGAGCCTCTCTAAATAGTCCTGGCTTTCCTGGAACTCTGCTGACCAGGCTGGTCTTGAACTCAGTCTGTCTGCCTCTGCCTTGAGAGAGCTGGGACTAAAGGCATAGAGTGCCACACCCAGCTATGTTCACTATATTTGAAAATGATTTTGTTTCATGAAATTTAATAGCATTTAAATTGCCAAAATATAAATAAACAAAGCATTGTTTCTCAATATTAACAGTTTTTAAGTGGCTGTGTATTTCCCAAGAACACCCAAACTCTCCAAAGGGAAAAAAACTAATAAACAAAACCCAGTGGGAAGAGATAGTTACAGGGAAGTTACACATTTGAAGTGATATTTAAGATCTTGTTCATTAATAATTCCCAAATTTGCCTGAGTCCATCACTCTGGAAGCCCCATTTCCAGCAATATTACACTGAAGTTTGCTCTTTTAAAAGCTTTCATACATTAAAACCAAGGAAACATTAAGAGTTAAGTCTATACGAATAATAGGAGAAATTGTCCTGTTTCATTCTACACTGTTTTCTTGTATTTTTTAAACAAAACTCAATTCATCAATTTGAGAGAGGGCAGAACATAAAAGTAAAGGATGCCGCCATAAAAGTTGGAAATATGTCTTCAATAACAGCTTCTGGGGCCAATCTGCATAGCAAGCCTTTGGGTGTTTATCCTACATGAAAGCTAATAAATCTATTTGTGATAACTCCTAAGAGGAAATCATTTTCAGAAAAACAAATCCAGGAAAAAGCTATTGTCTCAACAAATCCAAATGACAAGTGCTGTAATCTGGCAACGTTTGCGGTCTGAGGGATACAACACATTTTGGATTCATAAAAGTAATGGTACATTCTGTGTGGCAAAACGCACTTCATCGAAGTCCATCCGATTGCCCAGTGATATTTAGGACTATGAACAATGTATTAAGTGGAGAAAGATATTACATTATAAATGTCCGTGGATCTAGTCATCCAAAAAGGAAATATTGTATTGTTTAGCTTTTCCTTGTTATATTACTTTACCTATTTCGTTTTATTCAAAATGGAACATTTCTATTAATGTGGCTCAGACAATCTCAGACACCATGACCTTTGTTTGATAGCATTGCATGCCTAAACAATGTCTTTACCTTTGCATTTTCAAAGCTGTTCAGCTTTTCATGCATGTGCTTGGGGTATGCAAACTCTCCAAATTCCCTCAGGAAATCTGTTGGTGGACAACTCACTAATGCTATTTCTAGTTTTACTTCATGGAATATGTATGAGGGGCTTTAATAAAGAATTCTATTCTGTTAATAATTGTAATAAAATATTGTTATAATTTGGCTAATTTTATTTTTGCTATGTGGAAGATAATGCTGTACATTGCCTTACAATATGGAAATTATTTAGTATATTTCTTCAGTTCTCTTTTGTGTTTATTGCTGAGATACACTACTCTGACCAGCGTAGAAGAGGAGAAGTTGATAAGCTTTGCACTGGAGTCTACCATCTGAGAATAAAAACCCAAGGCAGGCAGAGTCAAAATAGCTGTAGCAAAATAATGTACAGATCCTGAAAGATTAAGGCAATGTTAAAGAACAGTGTATTGTAAACAGAACTTGAAGACAAGACAAAGGTTATAGCAGTTTGAGACTAGACAGCCTCCGCAGCTGTGCTGCTAGAGAATCACTAACAATTATTAGGTTCAGATTCTGTTCCTGGTGTGGCTGTAGACAGAGCTTTTCGTCGTCCTTGCAATGGGCACCTCAGTCCACACTATACAGTATCGAGAGACAAACTCAAGCCTTTGAGGCATTCCCTGGCCGTAACCTATCTCTCTGATTTCTATCATATTCTCCAACTCTCACACCGTTACCCCTTCATCAATCTCTCAAGTGCTCTCTCACATGAAGCTACCAAAACTTTTTCTGCTGAAGCCATGTTCCAAGTCCTGACCGTCAATTCTAGAATTTTCTGAGTGTGGAAATCTATGCTATATTAAATAGCCTACATAGTCACCTTGCTTTCTCAAACTTTCCTGAATAGAATATACTCATGCTTGATATTCAACACCATTCCACTGCAGTTAAGGAGAAAATATAGTTATGTTGTTTAGACAAGGTTTTATTTAATTCATGTGTTAATAACATATTTGTTACATTAAGTATGTTAAAGATACTAAATACTAAATGGTGGTTAAGTATAATTAACGAATAAGCCTCTAATTCTTATTTGTTTATATTTTCTAAACAAAATATTTATATTAATTATTTGAGATTTTCATACAATTTATTTTAGTTATATTCATATTCCCAGCTCTTTCTTCTCTTAAACTTTTTCAGATGTACCCTACTTCACTGCCACCCCAACTTCCTGTCCTCTTTGCTTTTGATTAGTAACTCAAAAAGTCCAATTTGTGCTTTCTATACAGTCTTTGGAATGGGATCATTCACTAGAATACATTAGCTATGCCAGGTGTGGCATCATTAATTAAAATTGACTTCTTTTCTTGCAGAGCCATCACCTGACATACACTCTCGGAGAGTGGGTCTGGAATAGTGAGCTGCTGAGGGGGAGGACAACAACTTGAAGCCCTAGGGTTAGGACATTGTGTTGCTTTTAAGTTAAAGCTTACATGAAAGACTAGGGTTGGGGGTTTTTCAGTTAGATTATTGGGCTGCACAAATAATAAGTAGGATTTAGGATACCTTTAGAAACCCATTCTCCCAGATCTACCATTCATGTATGCCTTCAACACAGTAGCGTGTCTTTGTAAAAATACAATACAGATTCGTGATACACTGAAGTTATTAGTAATACACTAACATCAGTGGTATTGCCAACATCAACATTGGTCTTGAAATACCAGAGAAAAGAACACATTTTGAGAGGAAGCTCTATGAAACGAATCAGTTCAAACCCTGAACTCTCTGCCTCTCATGCACATTTTCCTTTTTCTCATCTAGCCTGATGCTTTCATGGCTCTGTATGGTGTGATGATAATGCGGAGATTCATTGGAATATGTAAAAATTCTTCTGTAAACAAGCAAATGTAGGTCACTTTTCTGTATTAGAGCAAACTGGTGCTAAGTAACGGATAATAATTTTAATCTGTGACCAAATTAGAGGAATCTATTTTATATGAGCAAATTAAACTTATTTCTGTGTGACGTATATTGCTATGAGAGTTCCCACATTTCATGAAGATAATGATTTGCATCTTTAGTTTTACTTTTTTATTGCTCCACGTAGGCTCTCTAAAATGAACCTTATTCTGTATTTAGCAGTTTAAACTACAATCTGAGTTTTCTTGTCAGTCTCCTCATCTGTGCTCTGTGGTTCTGGTCATTTTTCTTCTAGTTGTTGCCCTTAAAGCTCTTCTTAAGAGGCCCCCATAGAAGCTGCCACGACACACTCACTTGCTCAATCTGGTTTTCCACTTAGTTATCTGACCCTTCTCGCTGCATGTCATAATTATGAGGAGGGTCACCTGAGAAGGGCTTTGTCTCTCTGAGTGCAGAAGCCCACTTAATGAGCTCTGCCACTATGGTTGAAGCTTTTTTTACGTTCTTCAGAAAAAACAATAATAAAGCTCTAAAATTTCAAAAGCTTCATTGCTTATAAATATGGGCTTGTGGGATATCCTCTGAAATATTTGTGGTGATTGATGGTGGAAGTCTGGAGAATTGCAGCTTCTCTGACCTGAAGTTTAGACAGGTGCTGTCAGGGAAGTCATGGAGGGACAGCTCAGGGACAAAGCAACAATGAAGTCCGCACTTGCCGGTGTTGATGTTTCACACCCTTATGAATTTTTTATATCAGTGAGGTTTTGGAGTTCAAGCCTGTGGTGGGATAAATGAAACAGTGAGAAGGCAGGGAGCTCATTCTTTGTCAAACAAGGACCTAGACAGGCATGGGATCCACACTAGCATCCATCATGAGCCCAGACAGGATTAGATTCCTCACTAGGAGGCACCCTATCTTGGATATCGCAGTCAGCAGAACTACGAGAAAACAAAATTCTGTAATTGTGATGCGTTCTACCATGAGGCACACAGAGTATTACATGCTTTCCCCAGGGGAAAAAAACTCCCTTTTCTCCCTATTAGCCAAAGAAAACTCCTGTTCTAACATCTGACTGTAAATATTCTTTCTTCCTGGAAAATTATTTTTTAAAAAAATTTCTTGCAACTTTTTTACTTCAGGACATTGTTCATGCGACATTTCCTCAATAAATTCCATTTTTCCTTTTCTGTTGCCCCATCTGCAACTCAGGCCAACCGTTTTCTGACTCCTTAATCAGCTCTGGATTTATTATGTTCCATATTTTTCATAAAACACATCACTTATTAATGTTTGTTATTGAATGAAAAAAAGAAATAAAAGGAAATGGTATGGCTGTTCCTAGGTACTGGAGAGGAGAAAGTTTATTGTAGATAAAAAGGAGAGCAGAGCCAGAGGCAGGGACATCTGGGAGAGTCCAGAGTAGACATCACCAGACTGAACTGTCATGTGAGGAGGATGGATGGTAAGGGGGAGGGGAAAGAGTGGACCAGGTGCAGCACCCAGGAGGTCCAAAGGAGAGTAGACTAGGTAACCAAAATGGTTGGATTATATAAGGCAAAGCACCTGGGGGAAGGGCGGCCTAGTCCCTGTGCTGAAGAATTCAGGAGGGGGAAAGGTATGTTGGCCAGGAGAGCATTGTAACAGGTAGGGACTGGGGGAACTGTAAGGAGACTCTGGCAACCAGGTCTGCTTTTATATGCTCAGCCAACTATTCCAGGTTTGAAACCTAACAATTACTAAAAGCATTACATGGCCACTAACTAAAGACTCCCTCACAGGTCAGCTCTTCCTTGCATTCTTTCTTCTCTCCTGATTCATCACAGACACCTAGAAGAGAATCCTTTTTTTTTTTTTTTTTAGGTTAAGTTTTCTTGAATTGAGAACTCTTATGATCACTATTGATTATTGGAAAGATTTATAACTTTTATTTCATTATCTTTTTCTCTTTCCTTTTTTTTGACTTTTCATGGTTTTTATAATCAAATGCAGAAGTCTGGTTCATTTTAGGTTCTTCACTGCTGAAGCAGTGGTAAGGGATTGCTTCAACTTTGGGGTCGGTTGTCTGATATGACCAGGTTGTAAAGACACCTTCCACAGTGAACCTTGAACTTCACATTATGCTGGTTCTTCTTGATCTTGACAGATTCATGTGTGTGAGTATGTGTATGTGTGAGTGTACTTGAGTGTGTGTGCATGTGTGTATAAATTTAGAGTTATCATCACAAATCACTTATGTTACAATTAGTGATATCTGTGATATATCTATGATACAACAAAACTTATCCAGTAGTGCAGAATCTTTCAGTTTTCAATACCAGATACACATTTTCTCTTTTCATTTTTAATCAAAGAGAAAGCCTATTTTTATGGCGCAAGGCTGTGTTACAATGTCTTCTTAAAGACGTTCTTTAACTTATGTGCATGCTATTCAATTTGTGCTCTTTAATTTATAAACATTATTCTTTTGGCTTTGTGTGTGTGTGTGTGTGTGTGTAAGGATTCTTTTCTAAAACTTCCATATGTGTTTCACATAGAACTTTTGCTTTCTTTTTATATATCGTAAAATGTTTTCTGTCAAGTAAGTCAATGCACGTAAAATAACTGAAAATAAATTCAGATCATGTCTACTTACTCCCCTTTTAATACTACTCCTAACACACTATACATTGCTTTGTTTTGTCTGCTTTTGAGAATCCTAGCCCACTACACAACTTGCCAACTATCTGTCAGTACATTTCACTCCTTTCATTTCCATCCTTTTGTGAAGGCTCACTTTTTCTAAAGCCGTCTTTTTATTCCATTATGGAAATGGGTTTAAAAGGTTTTAGCTGCATGTGTATTCTGTTGTGGTCTCAAGTCCCTTCCTGGGTGTGAATTAGGGATTTAGAGAAGAATGCAAGCACAGGAAATACACAGAATGGCACCAGCATGCTTTGGAAGCTTGTCTCCTAACGGGCTTGGTTTAAGTTAGGGGAAAAAAGAAAAAGCAGGATAGATAACAGAATCCTGAGAGATCATCTGCTTTGTTCTTTGCCTTCAGACAGTCCGCTATCCATGTTTTGCACGACAGATATATTCTTACAATCACTCAAAAGATAATGTTCGTGGTTCTCTGCAAACTCACACAACCTGTTAGGATGCTGCACAGCTGTTGTTCTCTCTTCCTCCTGGATATAATGAGTCTCTTGGATGCTTTCTGTTTCTTATAATGGCTCACATGAGGAAATCAAATAATATTCCAAACTCAAATATTTCAATGAGTTTGCTATTTTACTCACTTAGAATGTAAAAGACCATCTAATTTAACTAACATATAGTATAAGCAAATTCTTTGTGAGGAATGAGAGATTCTGTCTGCTTCTAACATTTGAAGCCTTGATGTTTAAAATATAAATATATAGTCTCTCTTTAAGTGGCAAATATTACACTTATGCATAATATATATACTACCTTATTAGTTTTGCATAAAGATTAAAAGAATGGATGCATGTAAAAATATTGAGAAACCCACAGATATACTTCAGTTGTGAGGCCTCTCTTTTCTCCCATTTTTATGGGTCACACTGAGTTTTGTTTATGTAACTATTATTGCATCTGGAGATTTATGTTGTCTGTTTTGCTTTGTTTTTCATCAACTCTGTCAATTTTCTACAGAAATTTGAATTTAATATTCATGTTTGGTCCTATTTGCAATGGATAACTCAGAGTAAAATGTTAAGGTCTAGTTTATCATTTGTGATTATGTCTTCTTCAAGTATGAAAACCCAGCATATTACACTCTAGACAAGAGAGTAATGAGATGACCTGTGCTTCAAATACAGGTCAAGCATATCACAAATGCGTCAGTTTAGGAAGCAGGGACTATCATGCTTCCTAAAGGACAAGAATATTTGCTATTAATGTTTAAACATTTTGAGCCACTCACTGCCCAAATCTTAAATATGTTAACTGTAGGAACCAGCCCTGATGAGCTAAATAGAAACAGACCGCCCAAAGGAAGTTCTTTGCTTCCAACCATTATCACCTGCCAGTGTAGGACTCAGCCATCAATAAGTTTAAGGGAGGCCTGATGCAACACCTGGTTGCAGGAAGAACCACAAACTCAGATTACCTGAACACCGCCCAAGAACAGACCATCAGAAGCTTCTCTGATGATGACTGAGCAAAAAGGTGATCAGTGAGGATAGCATAATGTGTTTAGAAGTCATTTTGTTGCTACTTTCCTTCAGCAGAGGTTTCCCCCTAGGTCCATGCCCTCCCTAGTCACAGATTCTTGACCAGTGAAGTATCAGGCATACACTCCAGCTCGGGTAAACATTAAATCCAATCAGATAGTGGTTGGTTACTCCCACAGCTTTAAATGGACATGTTAAACATAATATTTATTAACATATCCTCTGTGAACAAATTATTTGCAGGGAATCTGTTGTAGTATCATTTCTTGAAATTCAGTTCAAGGGCAAAGGCTGTTTTATTGTTTCATGATTTTAATGAACTACAAAATGAAATTTGCCCTTGGGAAATACTCAGCAACTTAAGATTGAATAGAAAGCAGACAGCTTATAGAGAAGTCATTAGTAGCTATGGAGAAACCATCCATCCTCTCTTGAGAAATGCCATGCCTTTCACCATTCCATGCATGCTTCGTAGTTAGAAAGGAGAAAAAAAATAATAGAACTGTGTGGAAGGATAAACAGCACAGAAAAGGGAAATGGGAGGGAGCAGAAGCACATCTTTTGAAGTCATCAGAAATGGTACTAGAGGTGCGAGCAGGGGCTTACAAAGTGACAGAACTCAGGTAGACATTGCAATAGTTTTCTTCCAGGCTCTCTGTCCTTTCTGGTAAGAAAGTGCCAAAAGCAGGGCATTTGTTTCTTGTTTCTTTGTTTGAATTACTGAAAATAGTTTCTTTCCTTATACAATGTATCCTGATTCTAGTTTCACCTCCTTCTACTCCTTGCAGTTCCTTTCACCCCCTCTTCCATATGGCCCACTCTTTTTCTGTCTTTTATTAAGAAACATCAGGCTTCTCTGAGATAACAAGAAAACAAGACAAAATAAAGTATAATATGATATAACAAAACCATGACATCAGTGTTGGACAAGAAAAACCAACAGATAGAAAAGACCCCCAACAGAAGGCATACGAGTCAGAGACCCACTTGTTCACACATTCAGGAGTGCTGTAGCAACACTAAGTTGAAAGCTGTAGTATAAATGTGGAGGATGTGGTGCAGACCTGTTTAGGCCTTCTACTTGATGCTTCAGTCTCTGTGGGGTCACAAGAGCCCTGCTCGGGTGATTTAGAAAAACTTTTCCTTGTGTTCTCCTTCCCTATGGCTCTTACACTCTTTCTGCCTCCTCTTGTGTGTGGTTCCCTGAGTTCTGAGGAGAGGGATTGCATGGAGACATCCCATTTAAAGATGAGTATTCTAAGGTCAGCCTATCTCCTCTGTCAATGTCTCTCTGTTTCTCTCTCTCTCTCTCTCTCTCTCTCTCTCTCTCTCTCTCTCTCTCTCTCTCTCTCTTTCTCTGTGTGTGTGTGTGTATGTCTGTGTCTCTGTCTCTTCTTTATGTTATTTCTGGCTGTGGATCTCTGTATTTGTTTCCATATCCTGCAGGAGGAAGCTGCTGTGTTGTTGGCTGAGTAAGGCATGGATCTATGAATATAGCAAAATATCATTAAGAATATTTTATCACTACTACTGTTTAAAACCAATAGTATTTGGTTTTACTCTAAGTCTCTGAGCTATCTAGTCTCTCTCTCTCTCTCTCTCTCTCTCTCTCTCTCTCTCTCTCTCTCTCTTTTCCGCTAAACCAAGAAGTGCTGGGTATGGGTTCCATTTCACAGTGTGTCTTAAGTCAGGTCCTCTTTAAGAGTAATGTTTCTATTAACCGCTGACTCATCTCTCCAGCATATGGCCTGCATTTTGTTGCTGTTTTTTATTTTTTATTTTTGACATATTTTTTACATTATGTATATATAGCCAGTACCTTGATAAGAGCCTCACATTAGCTCTTTAAGAAAAATCTAAAATAAAATAAAAAAGTAGCCGGGCAGTGGTGGTGCACGCCTTTAATCCCAGCACTCGGGAGGCAGAGGCAGGCAGATCTCTGTGAGTTCGAGCCCAGCCTGGTCTACAAGAGCTAGTTCCAGGACAGGCTCCAAAGCAACAGAGAAACCCTATCTCGAAAAAAAAAATCTAATTAAACCAATACATTGCTGGGATGTCCAGCAGATAGGGTGGAGGCAAAGTCAGTCCAGCCGGCCTCTCCCTGGGGATGACTGGGATGGTGAATATAGAAGACCTGAACCTCCCTCCTAGCCACCGAAGAGAACCACCAAGTCGGGAGTCTTGTCAAAGCAGGATCTTGTTTTATTGCATCAGGCAGGAACTTGTATAGGGCTGAGATGGTGGGAGTCTTGCGATGGGTTGAGGTGGAGTAAGGAATAAGAACTAATAATATTCTGCCATGTTGGTGACTGGGCAAAGGTGAGTTTAGGTCAGGCTGTGCTAAGTCACTCATATATGGAAGTCATGGTCAAAAGACAGCTGACAAAACTAGAAGTAGGCTCATGAAGTTAAACTGGGCCTCAGACCCGGGCCTCATGAGGCCCAACAATCAAGGAAATGACAAAATGTACAGAGAAAGTTTGGAAGATGAAGAAAGCAAAATAGCTATGAAAGAAATTCCTCTCTTGAGTAAAGTCACCAATAACAGTAATACCAACTCATTTTACTAAAGTAAAAGTCATGCCATTGCTTTAAAATTATACTTTGTTGATTCCTCCATCGTGTGATAATTTGAGGGCAGCAATAGTACTGCAGCCACCTATGTTCCTGGTAGTAGACCATAGGCAGCGTTTCTTGATTTAATTGAATTAAATATCTAGAAGCATTCGACCTTGCAAAATTGAATAAGTGCATCCTAGTCTCTGAAACAACAACAAAATCGTGGTGCTGCTGCTTTTTAATTTTTCTGCAAAACAGGTAACATTAGGAATATGTGCTTGTGGTTTTAATAACCTGACAAAGACACTAATTTGATCTCTTAAGTGTTCTCCTTCATAATCCCATTACTTGCGGAAAGCCTTGAAATCGGTCTTGTCATAGCTACTACCACCCACTGCTTGTCAGGCTCTCAGGAGTTGGTGGCTGTATAGACAAATCACACTAACACCGAGAGTTCAATGGGTTGGTTCTGGAAATTGTCTCTTCTAACTAAGCATATTCCTTACAATGAGAGTCTTGTGCTCCACTACCTTAAGCTACAATTTGTTTTGTGTTGATAAAATATTATTAATATGAACAAACTGAGAAAGAGACGAAAACACCGGGTCTGAGAAGCAGACATATACACTTTAACAATAATACCAAATCTATAGAGGACATATAACAATGCAGAAGTATTCTCAATCTTTCCTTTCAAGACAACTTTGTAGATCTAGAGGTGACAGTTAGGTTGGGATTCCACAGGATAAGAAGTCTGTGCATTAGCAATCCTATTAGTTCCTTGTAAGTGTTACAGGCTTTTACACTTTTTGGCAATTGATATAATACATAGGTAGATATAAGGTCAATTCAGTTCATACTGGAATGCAAATTTTAAAATTCACTTACTAGCTTGGCGCGCTGCACATGCCTGTTATCTCAGCACGTGGATGCTCGAGGAAGGGAGATAATGAATTCAAGGCTAGTTTCAGTTACATAACAAGACCACAACACTCCTGCACATCCACGGCGATACAGAATTACATAAATATTTCCAGCGTGATGAAATGACTTCAGCTAACACTTATTTTCCTTCATTTTTGTGTTTATACAATTTTCTTTTATTGTGCAATATATTAAATTGATATTGGACAGAAATAGAAATAAATGCTTATTATTTACAAAGGGGCCTTAGACTAAGTAAAAGTGCATATGAATGCAAAAATTTCATAGAAATTTCAGTTTCAGAGGTTTAACACTTTTAGACTATGTCGGTGAATACCTGATTTTCAACAAAGAAGCCAAAATAACACAAAGGAGAAAAGAAAGCACCTTCAAAAATTGATGCTGGTCTAACTGTATGTTGGCATGTAGAAGAATAGAAAAATAGATCTATATTTATCACCCAGTACAAAACTTAAGTGCATATGTATCAAACACCTCAAAATAAATCAGGATAAACTGAACCTAATAAAAAAGAAAGTAGGAAATAATCTCAAAACTATGATCAACAATTAATAAATGGGACTTTGTGAAATTGAAAAGTTTCTGTAAGGCAAAGGACACCTTCAATAGAACAAAATGGCAGCTCACAGAATGAGAAAAGACCTTCACCAATCCCACATCTGACAGAGGGCTCATTTACAAAACATATAAACAACTCAAAAAACTAGATATCAGCCAACCAAATAATCCTGTTAAAAAAAAAATGGGGTAGAAATCTAAACAGAACTCCCAACTGAAGAATCTCAAATGGCAGAGAAACACTTAAGAAGTTGTTCAACATCCTTAGCTATCAGGGAAATGCAAATCAAAGGGACACTGAGATTCCATCTAATGCCTATCAGAATGGCTAAAACCAAAAACACAAGTGACAGCTCATGCTGGAGAGGATCTAGAACAAGTGAAACACCCCTCCATTGCTGGTGGAGATGAAAACATATACACCTGCTTTCAAAATTAGTGAGGCATAGTCTCAGAAAACTTGGAATTAGCCTACTACAAGACCCAGCTATACTGCTCTTGGGCATATACCCAAAGGGTCCTCAATCATAGGACAGGGACACTTGAAGAGTTATGTTCATAGCAAGTTTATTTGTAATAGCTAGAACTTCTAAACAACCTAGATGTCCCTCAACTGAGAAATGAATGAGGAAAATGTGGTGCATTTACATAATGGAGTATTACTCAACTTAAAACAAGAACACCAGGAATTTAAAAACAAATTTAAAAGAAAAAAACCTAATGTGTATATATTCCACACTTTCTTCATCCATTCTTCCATTGAAGGGCATCTAGGTTGTTTCCAGGTTCTGGCTATTACAAATAATACTGCTATGAACATAGTTGAACAAATGCTTTTGTCATATGATAGGGCATCTCTTGGGTATTATTCCCAGGAGTGGTTGCTGGGTCCAGGGGTAGGTTGATCCCGAATTTCCTGAGAAACCGAAACACTGATTTCCAAAGTGGTTGCACATGATTGCATTCCCACCAGCAATGGATGAGGGTACCCCTTCCTCCACAGCCTCTCCAGCAAAGGCTATCATCGGTCCTCTTGTGGGATTCTGAACACTGGGTAAAGGGACTGTCTCCCACTCTTTTCTAGACTTTTGAGACCCTACTCCTCATACTGGGTGTCTTTGTCCAGCCCTAACACATGGGGAGGTATTTAGTTTTACTACAACTTGACATAGCATGTTTAGTGGATACTCATAGGTGACCTGTTCTTCCTTAAACAGAAATGAAGGAGGAGTGGATTGGGGGAGAGAATGGGAGGAGAGGAGGGAGAGAAAACTGTTTGTGGAATGTAAAATAAACAAAGTTTTCTAAAAAAAAAAAAAAGTGAGAATTCAAAGTCCCTCTGGTGGCTTTTCCCTCTGATTAGTATGCTGTGTCCTTCCTTATGACTTCTCATCAGTTTTGATTTGAAGTCTGTTTTGTCAGATATTGAAATGGCTCTGCCAGCTTCTTCCTAAGGCTCATTGATTGCAATATCTTTTTCCTTTGTTTTAGTCAGAAATGATGTCTATCCTTGATGTTAAAATACATTTCTTGGCTTCAAGAAAAAAAAAATGGTTACTTTTTTTTTTCACCAATTTGGTTACTCTGCTTCTTTCTATTGGGTAATTGAGACCACAGATATTGAGTGATATTGATCATAAATGTTTTTTGATTCTTGTTATTTTGTTGGTGTGTGTGTGTTTCCTCTTTTGATTTACTATTCTGGAATTATTTGTTCCTTGTGTTTTATTGGATGTGATTAACCTCTTCCAGTTGGAGTTTTCCTTTTAACCTTTTCTTTAAGGCTGGATTTAGATAGATTTTGCTTAACTTTGGTTAAAAGTTTGAAAATATTTACTCCTTGTGTTTTCTTGGTTGTAATAAACCTCTTTAGGTTGCATTTTCTTTCCAGCACATTCTGTAGGGTTAGATTTGCAGATAGATATTGCTTAAATTTGTATTTTTCACGGGATGTCTTATTTTCTACACCTACTGTGATTGGATGCAATTGCTATGTATTATAGTCCAGGGTGGCACCTCTGGTCCCTTAGAGTCTACAGAAAATTTATCCAGGCTTTTGCAGCTTTTAGAGTCTTTATTGAGAAGTAAGGCATAATTCTAATAGGTCTGCCTTTACATGCTACTTGGTCTTTTCCCCTTGTATCTTTCAATATTATTTCTTTTATTCTGTACATAGGCGTTTTAATTATGTGCCAAAAGGACTTTATTTTCTGGTTATATTTAGTTAAGTTCCCGTCATAGCTACAAAAGAGTCAGTGGCCCTAGTGGCCTATGGGCTGCTGAGAGTGGCAGAAAGGGGCAGTTTCTGATTTGGACAGCTGTGGATGAGACAGCAGCAACAATTTAAAAAAGAGGACCACTTGGGATTCCTATGAAGCTATGCCAGTAAGTGCTTGGTGACCGATGGGAACGTCAGTGATTAGTAGAGGTTGGAATGTTGCAAGTCCAGAGACTAGATACAATTTATCTCGGGCTATTTTTAGCCCTCTAATTTCCTTGCACACCTCTGTGAATGATCTAACATCATTTAATCCTATGATTAAATGACAAAAAAAATGTTTTTAAAATGTGCTCATTTAACAATATTTTTGTTTTCCATGAATAAAAAGGCTAAGGATGCTATATAACACCATGTGAAGCCTCCCTCTGAGATCTCTCCGCTTGGCTCACACCTGATTCTCTCATACTTCCACATTTGTACTTGAAAATGTCTTGGTTTGTGACTTTTTTCATTCTGTTACTTTCAAAACTTTGTGAAATTGCTACCAAGTTAAAACTTGTAATTTGGAGTACCTTAAATCTGTATTCCTGGGCCAAGGACATTCTATTTGGCTTCGGAATAAGCTATTTCTTATCTATTTTTAAGGTGAGAGTTGTGTTTTTGTGTTGACCATTTTAAAGAGCATCAGAACTCGGTAGAGCATCAGAACTCGGTAGGAGCGGCCTTGACATTTTCATAGTTACGATAGAATGAGATTAGCTAGCAGGGTTCTTTTTGGTTATTCCTTTATAAAAATGCACTGTTAAGCTGTCTTTGCCTGTAGGTATGATGCCCAGCTGCTAGGTCCCACTGATTGCTGGCTACTTTTGGTATTGTAACAGCACCCTGGGTGGTAAAGTGTTCTATAGTCCATCCAAATTGAATTTCAGCCCCTCTGCGAGGATGGCTTTTGAGGCTTATGTTTGCACTTCATTCTGTTATGAGGAGTAGTCTTTCCAGCTGCCTCTTCACCTGATTCTCTGCAGTAACAGAAGTTGTCATGGAATTTACTTTGTTGTCTGCATGGATTGATCAGCCTCCACTTCGTGTGTAAAGCAAGCTTTTTCGTTGCTTTAAATGGTGTCCATGAGGTTTGCAGCTCTCTCAGTTTCTAGCTGATTGTCAAGCTGAGGATGGAAAGAGAAGCGCAGTGCCTGGTCTGCGCTCTGTGGCACACAAGCTGGGAACTAGGCTGGAGATTTAAACACTCACATACACAGAGAGACAGAGACACCGGGACACGGGTCATCGTTGAAACAAGAATGACTTTTTCTTGTGCTCCAGGGAAGCTTATATAGAAATCTTTAACTGATAGGCTTGCCCCAGCTCTTGGGATTTCCAGCTGTAAAACCCACCAGAATTCACTCCCCTGCCATCAGGAACTCATGAGGGTCTTGTGCTCAGAGCAGCTGCAAACACAGGAAAACAATTGTTTTGCTCAATTCACTTCAGCAATAAAAGGGTCTGAGGCAGGCAAAGAAAGTCAAGGGGCCAGCGGGTCTGCAGCCCCCAACAACGGAATTCTCTGCTGTATGATCTGCTTCTCCTAGACAAAACATGTGGGCACTTCTCTGAAAGTATGGGTGAGGAGGGTTACTCGGTTTTGTAAGGAGATAATCTCTCCAGAAGAGAACAACTGTAAACTTGAGTTGTCCTAGAAACTGGTGTTCTGACTTACCTCCCCTCCCATGAACCCCCACCTTTCAAATATGTTGATGTTGTCCATCAAGGTTTTAATATTTTCAGCTGACATGAGTATATTTTCTGCCATCTTAGTCCACTGCCCCATGTCAGGTATTATTGTTATCTCTATATGCAATTTAAATCTAGTAGAAACTGTATCCAACCTGGTTAATTACTTGCCCTCTATTAGATATAATAACAAACAAGAAGTTTTTTTTTTTATCTAATGAGTTCCAGAATTACTTTTTGATTAGTATGGTGACTTTCAGGAAGTATAGACAAGAATATTGCTACAAGCTTAGAACCAGCATGAGCTGTTTATAGTGAGATTCTTGTCAGACAAAAAAGAAACATGATTTCCTTTTAGCAAAAGATGACAAAGCTATATACTCCAGAGCTAAGGAGAAGACCCACAGGAGGCATTCCAATATCACCGGGGTATCAGAGCTGGTAAGAATCAGATTATTAGTTAATTATTACCTTGGGCTATATTATCAACCTGGCTTATTTCAGTTGTTGTCAGTATTATTGGAAACTCATTAGAAGTTGTCTGTCTTACGTCTCACTGCTCGCTCTCCCTTCCATCTCCCTGAGCATGTGCAGGTCATCCACCTCCAGAGCTCTTTTGTTCCCAGCACTTTCTGCTGTTAGTTTCTTCTGTGTGTTTTTCCTCTGTACTTACCATAATAAATACATTGCTCCGTAATTTTTACAATTTAAGAGGATATTTGGAAGCAATACTAAAGGACCAAATGAAATAAAAGGAGGAGGACATGATTACTCCTACAATGTAGAGAAAATCTTTATTGTAGATGTAAGAGAGAAGGCAAGCAGAGGGAAGAGTCCAGGTTGAACATGGCTGGCATGGGAGTGGGAACTGGGGTTGGTATGTAAAATGAAAAAAGAATGATTGTTTTCTTTTTCAAAGAAAAAGATCAATTTTAACTGGACTTGGGACTTACTCTGGAATTTGTTTGCTGTATCCTGTGGCGCTCCATTGGAGAAAACTGTTCTTCCTTTTCCTAGCCAGCATTGCTCATAACATATTTCTTGATTAGTCCTCAAGACTTTGTTTTCAGTCTTTTCTCTGTGCTGGGATTGTGTCTGGTCTGAGCCTGTACAGGGCCTGTGGTTGCTTTCACAGTCTTTGTGAGTTCCTATGTACATTAGCCCTATGGCTCCTGAACACTACCCTTTCCTGAGAACCATAAGCCATGTCTGGCTCTTGTGATCTTTCTACTGTGCAGATTGTTGAGGCTTGAGGTGAGGATTTCAGAAAGTTATACAACTTAGGACAGCCTGGTCCAAAATCCTTCACCCTCTATACACTGCTCAGTTGTGGGTCTTTGCATTCATTTCTAGCTACTGCAGGAGAAACTTCCGTGATTAGGGGTGGACAATTTTTTTTATCTATAAATATATCAGTTAATTTTATTGTTATGTTTCTTTAGCAGAATAAAATAGATTCTACCCTAGGCCTTTAATCTGTCTAGACCCAGGTTCTTCTCCACTAAAGGTTAAGTATAGAGAATAAAGAAATCCAAGCACTCAATCTTCTTATGCATGTGTACTGAGTGTCTAGTGAAGCTCTGTTCTGAATGCAGTATAGCAACCAGACAGTAGTTACTTGTCATTAACTTAGATTATGTATACGATAAATGGTAGGTTGATGTAATAAGCCAAAATTTCAATTATGTAGACTCTTAAATGCCAATAAAACTAGGAAAATACAGTCTCAACAAACTTACATAGTTATCTGCTGGAAATTGCAAAGAAATATTGCTAATTTTGCTAATTGCTAATTCCATGAGATAGGAAGAAATACTTATTGGCAAGTAGGGTTTATTATTTAATTAACATTTTTTAAATGTATTTGACATACTGACAGTTTCTACTTCCTCCTCTCCTCCAGTTCCCCCTCCACTCAACTTCCATCTACCTGCGTCCCATCCACATCCATTTCTCTCTCTCCATTTAGAAAGGAGCAGGCCACCCATGGGCTTGAACTAACCATGGCATATCAAGTTGAGTTAGGACCAAGCTCTTCCCCCTATATAAAGGCTGAACCATATAGTCCAGCATGGGGAATAGAGTCCCATAAATCCACAGGGACAGGCCCAGCTCTCATGGTTAGGAGTCTTAACACAGAGACCAACCTACACAACTGTCATACACATAGAGAAGGTCCAGTTTAGTCCCATACAGACTCCATAACTGTTGGTTCTGAGTCCATGTGTTCTCACTAATCCAAGTCACCTGTTTCTGTGGGTTCCTCCCTAACCATGACTCCCTTGACTTGTACAATCCTTCCTTTCCCTCTTCAGCAGAATTCCCTGAGATCAGACCAGTGCTTGGCTGTGGATCTCTGCATCTGCTTCTATCAGGTACTAAGTAAGTGATCTGGGACAGCAATTAGGGTAGTCACCAATCAGATTACAGTAAATGGCCATTTCAGGCACTCTCTCCACTATTGCTAGGAGGCTTCGCTGGGCAAGTAGGTTTTTAAAGAAGGGGGGCACCTTAAGGAAGTGGGTCAGGCATGTATATCCCAGACAAAATAATACAAGAAGGGTTAAAGCTCAGAGCTGGCATTACAGAGCCTTTCAAAATAAGAAAAGTGGGCTGAGAGATGGTATAGCAGATAAGAGCACTGTCTATGCCCACCTCAGAATGTGGTTCCTTTCTTTGGACTCACATGGATTTGAGTTCCAAGAGATCCAACCCTTTGCTGGCTTCAGCAGCCATTGTGCACATGGGTGTGGTTCACATACAGAGATGTGCACATATACACACACAAGTTAAAAAAAATAAAATAAAATTTTTAAAAAGCAAAGGAAAGGAAGAGAGATATGAGCTACAAGTGAGGTCATTACTGAAGAATTGGTATGATACTGTATAATTTCGTTCTTTGCTGATAATTTTAGGTTTTAGGCTCAGAGAGGAAAGTCCTGAAGGACAGAGGCTATTATTTCTCATCGAATGTCTTTGCCATATAAAGGGATTTTACTTTCATTATAGACCCCATAGCTTGTGGCTCTAAATTTAAGTCTGTCCTTTGGCAGCATGGTGAGAGGTACCACATGAAGAGAATAGCAGATAAAGCCTGTTTGCTCCAAAAAAAAATTGAGATTTTGGTAGCAGTCAGTTAAGAGGAAGATTGTAGGGCAAGAGGGCAGCAACATAAAACAGAGGTCAAGTCAGTTTCCAGAGAGAGCCATGACAAGTCACGGCGAGGAAAGTACGTCAAGTAAACGCCTAAGAAAACCACTCCAATTGAGCAGTTTGATGTTATTGCAGGGACCAATCTATTCCCCGAGGTATTTGGAGAAGGCAGAAAGACTGTAAGAGCCAGAGGTAGATAACAGTAAGGATCTGGTGTTCTGTTCTCCAGACACAACAGGGTGATTGCACATATGAATTCACGGAGATTTTAACAGAACGCTGTTGACACTTGGGCAGAGAGAATTGTGTAGGATGTCAGCTCTGTTTCCTGCAACACATCCTGATAAAATGTGAGTTGTCCTAGTTTCAGAGCGTGTCTTTTCTTTCTGTGTAGAGATTTCTAAACAAATTCCTCATGTCGAAGGCATGGGCCTTCCAAATAGAGAAGGCAGCCCAGCCATGGTCTTTAAGAAATGGGGAAACTCCCGCACCTATTTCCTTTGTCCATGCTTTCTCAAGGGATGAATAATTCCCTGTCCTCACTGGACATTAGTTGACTGGTGAGCTTGAAAGCTACTATCTCAGAAAGGCTCTTTTTAATTTTGTTGACTGAGTTTTACTTTTGTATTGAGTAGGGAGAAGCTCTCCTTGCAATCAGAAAGAGACATTTCATTCTGCATTCGGAGCAGTGTGGGACTTGATTTGTTTTCTGCAGCTTATTATGCCTATTTTCATAGCAAGTACAGAGATCAGGTCTCAACATGATGACTCTGAAATGCTATCTGTGAATATTTGTTTGAAAGTATGTGCTTATTTGTTTCTACCCTATTTAAGTGATTGGAACTTTTCATTTTTCAGTATATTGGTATTTATATCTTTGTATTGCTTCTCTGAGTTGAATTTGTATGTGTATTATCAATGCTAAATATGTATTAGCATTTTTAAAAAATAGGGAAGTGATTATACCTGTATGGATTTATAAATATTATATTTATTTGCTATAATTTGGTATTAAATCAGCTTTTTCCATATATATTATATGTAGTGAGAGAGAAAAAGAGAGATTTGACTTTTCTGTTAGTTTATAATTTTATTTATCTTTATAGGAAGTGGGGATGAGATTCGGAGATTTGGAATCAGTTTGTAAACTTATACTAAGGTATTATCATTTAATATACACTATGTAAATTCATTTTGTTGTTCTTGAAATATAAGCATCCCAAAACACCAATGATATACATATAAATATTAGAATTTAATTCTCTAATTAAACAGTTATGTTCTTTTTTCTGAATATACACAAATTAAAGATAGATATGTATTCAGCTGTTGTAATAAATACACCTCCATAGTATTTGGTGGGTTTGCATAAAATGAGCCAAAATAAGATATTTTGTCATTATAAATAAACATAATAGGCATTATAAAGTTGACATGGTACTGAAATAGCTTAAGAAATGTCAGGTTTACATGAACCTGCACTTCCTCTCCATGGGAGCCACACCTGTAAACAAATGTCCTCTGTCTCCTTTTGATGAGGAGCTTTACAATACCAAAGGGCCCCTCCTCTCCACTGAGAAGTGATCCTGACTGGTAAAAGCAGTTTGGTTCCTCTAGACTGGTTTTGGTAATGTTTTACAAGGTCAAAGATTACATTGTAAAGACCCCCTAGTCCCCACCAGGTGTGATGTAATTGAGCTTTTTACTTTAAAAACCCTATCTTCTTTTGTCTTGGCAACAAGAGCCCTTCCCGGGCATGGACTTTTCTTAGTCATCTGGCTAGAAAACGTTTTATAAACACAATGTGGAGATCTGTAACTTTCTCACATGGATGAACTCCTTGGAGGTTCCATCAGAATCACCCATGCTGCCTGGAACCCAGGTTCACGCTGACTTTTCTAGGCCAGGGAGAGGTTGCAAAAAAGGTAACCCTTTGCAGAAGTGCCAGAGTCCTGCTCCTCTTTCTGCCCTAAATAACTATTTTGTTCCAAGACACCAATAGGGCTAAACCTTTCTGAGATTCCTAAGAGGTATCTACTCTGAATTTATGTCTGATTAGAAAGGCAGATTGGGCCTCTTGAGGAGTCATCTGAGGCACTAAATGGTGGGTCTCTAAGAGGAGCTTGCTTTTTGGGGAAAAATCTTTGGGGGGTCTTCTTAGGTAGAAGGATAAGACTCTGAGGATCATTCTTTGGAAAGGAAGGTCAGACTTCTTGGCCCGCTTCCTTAGCATTGAGAAGGGTAGACCCATTGAGGAGCCTTCATCTGGATAAAAGAAACAGACCTCTTGGGGAACATCTTTAGAATTGAGGAGCTCAGACCTTCTGATGAGCCTTGTTAGGGTTTTTTTGGGGGGGAGTCATGTCTTATTTAGCATTTTTATAGCTGTGAAGAAACACTATGGCCATAGTAACTCTTACAAAGGAAAACATTTAATTGGGTAGCTTACAATTCACAGGTTCATCCCATTATCCCGGTGATGGGACATGGTGGTGTACATGGTTCTAGAGAGGTAGCTGGGAGTTCTACATCTTGCCCTGGCAACAGAAGTGAACTGGGCATGACTTGAGCATATATGAGACCTCAAAATCCAACCCCACAGTGACATACTTCCTTCTTCCTGCAACAAGGCCATAACTACTCCAATAAAACCCCACCTCCTCATGGTGCCACTCTTCATGAGTTTATGGGGCACAATTACATTCAAACTACAACAAGTCATAACAAGTAGCCATTCCTCGCCCTCTGCAGTAAGTTGGGATAGCAATAGCAGAGACCCTAGGTTCCCACTTGGCCTCTCATGAGAGATCTGGTTTTACTGTGGATGAGTGGCTCCCAGCCGTGTGAGTGACTGAGTGCACACTGAGCAAGCTCTGCCCAGAGAGTTACTTTGCTAGTTTGTTATTGGTGTTTCTGTCTTGTTCTGTGCCCTCCTTCTTGTTAGTTCTTTGAGACAGAGATTTGGATTGCTTCCCTGCTCTCAGCATGACTTAGCCTGGCTTCACTAGGTCTGTCTCATTACCTCCTTCTCTATCAGCCCCTCAGCTGGGCTGCGCAGAGCACTCTGCACTCTCGTCTACTGTACCACAGCCTTGCTTTCTCTCTGTGGCCTGAAGCACTCTTTACACGCTCTGCCCTCGCTGTGGCTGTTGTTGTTTGTTCTGTGTGTTCTCTCTGTTATCTGTGGTTTTCCCAATTACACCCTTTCCCCCAAGAAGGGAAATTTCCAGTCATACTCCTGGAGTCACCTTAACTGACTCAAAACCCTGCACACACCCCCAACACGTAATCTGTGAAACGTTTTACATGGGTTCATTTTCTTTTCATTGCCATTGCTTCTGAGCTGGTCCTATAACTTCTATTTGCAGGGATGTCTAAATGTTGTAGCACGGGGCCAACCCAAGCTATATTGTTTCTGATGTGTGTCGAAGACTCTTTTTTAGGGGGTTGAAGAAAACGCTTGTGTTTCCCTTACTGAAGACCATGTAAAGCTTATGGACCCTCCTATTGAGTAGAATGACCATCTACAGCTTCCCTAGATTCAGCTGTTGCTCCAGGGGTCTGACTTAAGATATAGGGAACTCCAGGGTACCCTGATCAGTCCTCTTATATTAATCAATGGTTAACATCTGTTCAACACTGTTCCCAACCTAGCTCAGAGTTTTTTCTTTGAAAAATTACCCCACTGTTTTAATTTCTAGAAAACTCCCTGTTGTCTTCCTCCTCCCCCTGTCCCGTGCTATCAATTTTAGAGGTCAAGGAAGAGCCTCTGGTTTCTCTCCCCATTCCCTAAAATCTAGTCTCTAATGTCTATTCTCATCTTCCTTGTCTTCCAGACACACCCCGACCCCCAGATGTTTTTTTTTTTTTTTTTTTTTCAAGACAGGGTTTCTCTTTGTAGCTTTAGAACATGTCTAGGAACTCACTGTGTACACCAGGCTGGTCTCTAAACTCATAGAGATCTGCCTGCCTCTGCCTCCCCAGTGCTGGGATTAAAGGATGCACCACCACTGCCTGGCCCACCTAGATGTTTTTTATGGCCTTGGCCACTGGTACACATGCTAGAAAACTACATTACTTTGAGAAAGCCTTCCTGACCAAACACCCTTAATGGGACCCCAGCACTTGCGCTGGTTCTTGTGCTTTGGACAAGTGTCACCAGCGTCTTATGACTGAGATTACGAATTCAGCTTTAAAGCTCACTAACTCATCACTGAATTTTTAAAATGGAAGCCTCTGTCCAAGTTGATGGACATCTCCTTTGAAAACTAAGTACCACTATCACTTTACTTCCCAGGAGACTAAACTTTCTTCTGTGACTGTCCAGCAGCCTAACCTAACTGCCCCTCTGTCTGAACAATATGTCCTACTTGGTTCTTCCTTCCCAACCAACTCTTGTGTTTCTTTCCAGCTCTCTATCTCTTAGTCCCACCACAACCCATCTCATCCCTACTACTCAGCTTCCATTTACATCCTTGCCCAGAGCCCAAATGTGGTCAAATCCCACCCTCTCCTTCTCTAAAAGGGCACCTCAGGCCCATGGGGTGGAGATATATAAAGTCTAGTCATGTAAAACTTGCAAGATAAGGCCCCAGCTAAACAAGATAGCTCTTGGCACAGGGCACCTGACTTGCTGCAGGAGCCACAGAGCCGTAGCTGTTGTGTGGATAGAAATGAGGCAACATCTACCAATTCTTTACTCAGACCAAGACCACGGGTCTTTCGTCAGCCTTGCGAGCCTGTGAGTCCCCACCTCACAGTGTTCTGAAGTCTGAAGGCATAAGTCACGAACAATCCCACACAAGTATGGAATTATGATTAATAGAATGGTTATTTATTTAAGGGAGAAAACTTACAGATCACCGTCCCAGACAACAGCCCTCTGTGCAATCAGGAAGGGAGCTGGAAAGAAGCCAGAAAGCTAGCGGAGTGAAGTGGCCACTTTTTTTTAAAGGGAGAGAGACCACACCACAATGGGCTGGTATCTCAGCCGCTACTGGCTAAAGGAGAGGAAGGAGCTCCCGCAACAGAAGTCTAAAGCTAGTTTCTTTGCAGGAAAATCCTTAGCTATTGCACAATTGATAAAACCACGATTGCCTACACAGAAAATGCATTTTCTGGATGCCATCTTAAATAAGAATACCAAAACACATTCCCTGTGCTTATGTAGAGCCAGAAAGTTTGTGACCTTGAATTTTATCATATGCTCATCCCTAGTTCTTAATAAAACACCCTCTTCAAAATCACCTTACAATTTCACTTACAAAAGAAAATTTTGTAAGACAAATACATATTAAAATATCTCATGTATTTTTAACTTTTAATTTTCTTAAATTTTCTGCTCCGCTTGCTCTTTTAGCTTTGTTGCAAATTTCATCCCTTAAGGAAGGTAACCTAGAAAGTATGGTATCATTCACAGAGTATCGCCATTGTAGTTTTGGTTACGGGCCAAGGCTTTAATAGCTGATCTATCTCTCCACCACCTAAAGCCACTCTACAAACTCTAAGTGCCTCTCTCTAGCGCCCCACACTCAGACCTTAGGGGTTGACCCTGCCCTTTTCTTAGATGCGTCTCTGTAAGTAAAAATCTCACTAACTTTTTTTTTACTAACTTTTTTTTTAACTCCAGATCACCCCAAAATCTTTTCTGCGTTCTAGTCAAGGATCAGACTTACTTGGTGGGCTAAAGCTGGAAGCCCCTATGGATCCTGGCTGGCAAGGGTGCTGGATCTTCCAAAGCCTGCTACCTCTGACACATTATGACACATAATAGGATTTAGTCCTCCAGAAAGAGAGGAATATTGACCATAACTGAACATGAGGATTCCTGTAATATCAGTTCCAGATTTTACCTCTGCATGAAATTTATCCGGAGAGATTGTGGTTGGAGGAAACATTAAAACACACTTTTGAGAAGTGTGGTTCCTTTTACCTTCCTGCAATGTCTAATGAGAAACAAAAATGCCGATGGATAACATTAGCCCTGTTTGAGCTTCTGCAGTTGTGACACCGGGCTTCATATTGCTCTCTGATATATTAGTATTTTTGAACAGTAAAATTGCTCTCATAATTTTCTTATTTTACAAACTTAGATAATGACTTGGCAGATTCAATTAAACACATTGCTTTCACTGAGTGTAAAATTTCAATTGAGTTAATTAATACTTAGAAGAAGTCTCCAAAGGAGGTCTGAAGGTGAATCTGGCAGGTGATATCATTCGGGACTGAGTTCTGTGTTCGTACAATCTGTCTGTCTCCCACAGATGTAATGAACCAGACAGGAATGAGTGTTGGCAACAGCACCAACTTGCTTGGCTTGCTGTCACTTCTCTTGGTGCGGCTGTTCACTTCAATTCAGTTTCCTATTCATGGGAATCTCTCCCTAAATCTGCTGCTCCCTTGTACCTTTCGTGGATCTCTTGATCTTCCCAAGCAAGGTCTATCATCGTTGTCCTTTTCTATGGTCCATGTTATTAAGCTTCCGTGTCAGATATGATTCTTCAATAAGGCTTAATTTAGTGGACATTTTAATTTTATTATTATATATGAAAGACCAAAAGCCAGCATTCTTAAAAATAGCTATTCAATTGATATCTTCCTTTTAAT
Organism: Alexandromys fortis; assembly: GCF_014885135.2. Lineage (NCBI taxonomy): Eukaryota > Metazoa > Chordata > Mammalia > Rodentia > Cricetidae > Alexandromys > Alexandromys fortis. The sequence goes on along the minus strand of NW_026067939.1, from coordinate 10,470,355 downwards.
TTCCTTTCTTCAATTAAATTTATTCTATTAAAGGAAGCTTTTAAATGCTGCTCTCACTTGGATTTCTTTCTGCTTACACTACTATTATTGTTTGTTTTCGTATTTGTATGGCTACCGCTACATACAGAGGCCAGAGGTCAAACTAAGCTCTCATTCCCCTGGCACCATCCAGACATACATATTTGAGAAAGGACTTCTCTAGAGAGCAGTAATTAGGATACCCTGGATGGTCTATTTGGCAAGTACTTTACAAACTTAGCCATAACCCAGTCCTGAAAATATTGCTGAGCCTCTGCCATAGTCCAGTCTTTAAGGGGCTTTTAGTCTGTGCCTTGGTCTCAAAATCTGGCCTTAAGACTTTCTTTTCTTTAGCTAAGTTGCCTTTCCAATAATTGTCCACTTCCTGTGACCGGCTCTGCTCAGGGGCCTTCCCACCTCACGCCCTCCTCTTTTCTGTGTTGATCATTTTACTCTCTTCAGAGCTCTAACTCATCCTTTCTTCTGCTGAGTGTCACTCACAGATGCCGCGGCCTCTTTGTAAGGCAGGGTTCTCCTGATTATATTGCTTTTCCTTCCCCTTTGGATTCTGCGCAGCGCTGTTGCGATGGCAATATGCAGGACACCTTTAGTTACTAAGAGCAGAGTGATGCTGACATCTTGTTGGGTAGCTCTGCTCTGTCTTTGAAGAAGGAAGTGTCAATAACAAAGTAACTGGAACATAAATACAATGTGAGCTTTTTGCTAGGTTTCTGTGTCTGTATTTTATCTATTCTGCTTTAAAAAGAAAGAAAGAAAGAAAGAAAGAAAGAAAGAAAGAAAGAAAGAAAGAAAGAAAGAAGAAAAGTAGTGCTTGGTTGCTTCAGTGATGAAAAAATAGAGCTGAATTTGTGCATCTAATGTATATAGATACAGAGAAAGAACATTGCATTTGAGTTTCCCTTTGACAACCTATCCTGACATAATTCCTTTAATGTCTGAGACATTCTGAAGAAGCAAACATCACAGGATACAGGTTTTGGAACAAATACTAAATAGTGAAAGTGTGACAGAGTTTCCTCCATCTGGTATTCTTACTGAGTCCCTTTGAGGTTGGCAAGAATTTGACTTCCCCAACTCTATTCCGGAACTTGAGGTCAAGACAGCCCAGGTAATTTATCTTGCCTTCCATTAAGCTGCCTGCTTGTGTAAATATCCACATCCAGATAATTGCTTATCTCATTGTCTGCTAAACCACGTGTTTGCACAAAGCCTCCCCTGAAGCTTCAGAGAGAGATAACAGGATATATATTCCTGCCTTTTGCTCTAAACACTCAGGTCTACACTGGGGGCCCATAATACCTGGGTGTAGTCCCAACAGGCTAGAATAAAGACTTTAGCTTAGCTATACACTGTGTCTGAGTGGTCTTTGGTGGAATCCCCATAACAAATGGATATAGTAAGGTTGATATTTTATGAAAAAATGAAGTGAAACTGTTAGGCCTCCCTTCACTTTCCTTCCATGCCCTTCCTTACCATCATTTTTTATAATAATAGAGGACACCAAATTATTGATGGAGGCCAAGGAAGCATAACATGTCATGAACACTAAATAATTTCTGGGTACACAAGCAATAAAACATAAGAGGTTTATTCTTTCATCAAGCAGTGACAACAGACGGCATCCACATGGTATAAGCATCTAAAGAAGGATGTACATGTACAGACAGACAGACTCCAAATCATTAACACAAAGACATTGCATGATTCATGTTCACAGGGGAGGGAGTTACTAAAGAGTAAAACAGACTCCGTCAGTAAAAAGACAAGCTGATTTTTGCTGCTTAGTAAATCTATCTCCCTTAATATTTCCTTAAACTAAGAAGAAATCTATTATCACACAGCCCAGGGTGCTATATACACGTAAGAGAGTGCACGCTATAAAATTCCAGATTTCTATGCAGTTTTACATAGTTTAAACGTGAGTAAAATTTGTATTTCAAAAAAGATCTTATTTGATTACTTTCAGCAAATGGACATTATTTCAATAGTTCATTAGGAGATTTAGCAACAGTGATAAGAAGAAAAATAAGTAGAAAAGATTCTCAAACCATCACTAGTCCCTTAAATAGTTTTCTCCTATTCCAATAGCCCAACTTACCGGTATTAATCTATTTCTACTCATCTTCTATTTTCCCCTTTAGTAAAAAGGAAGAAGGCAGTCAGTTTTACTTGTCTAACAATATCTCAAGAGGCTCAGTTGGGTCACAGCTAGGGCACACAGTTAGAGACAAGGTACTTTAGGATATGAAGGAGTAAAAGTCCTTTTGAAAAATGATGACGGATGGGCCTTTTTGATAGATACGTCTGAATAGCAAAAGCAGTGGAGAAGTTCACCTCTCCTCTCCACGGTGGCCGGATCTTATCCCGTTTCTGGTAAACAGCATCCATCTTATACGGGTCAACCCAGGGAATGCTGTAGGTAACGACACTATGGAGAGGAGCTCCAGTTCTGTCTCACTGTCAGTCTGCCTACCAGCAGTTCTCTCTGTGCAAATACAGTAATGCTCCTTTCCTAAGCTGTGCAAGTTCCTGACTTCTGCAGCGCTGGGCTACTTAAAAGGGTCAATCCTGGTAAGAAAGAATGTAACCTCGGTAAGCAGTTGAATTCCCAGATAAACTTACACCGATACTATAATGCACTCGAGTGAATGAAAGTAAAATGTGTACACAATACATTGCAAAAGGTTTGACCAACACATTTTTCTCCCTTCCTGTTCATTTTCTATAGCAGAATGCATGTCGTACACTGTGCAGTGAGTGCTGGATAGTTTCCCATCTGTAGCCGGCCCAAGGCCAAATTATGCCTTCGCGTGGCATTTCATTGAAGGTCAAACAAATGCCTGAAGACAGGATTTGGCGCAAGATATAAACATTTCTTAATGACCATAGATTCATAGCTATGAGATTGCCCAATATGCAGAGTTTAGTCTTCCTTTTTCTCCTATGACATTTCCTTCAAGGCACAAAAGATTATAAACAGTCGACGGGACAGAGTATTTTGAGTTGAGAATTTTAAGGTTCCACAAGACCTTTTATTTCAGATATAAGCATAGCAAAAGGACAGAGAAAAAAATAAAATGCCTTAAAAAATGACATGATGCTTAGGTCATCTGAAATTCCCTGCAGTTTACTTTTTTTTAAAAAGAATTTTAAATCTCATTTTACTGGTTTAAAATATAGTTACATGTTTGATTTTTGGGAGTGCTGTAATTTCTAATTAAATATTGTGTGAAATGTTCCTAATCAGCCAATATTATTGTAAAAAAAATCTGGCTTAGTTTGACAAACAGAGTGGGTTTTTACTAAGATATAAACATGAAAAATTTAACTAGTAATTGAAATAAAGATCGTGTGTAATGTACTGTAAAACTCTTCCTCCGTGATTACCTAATGGGGCTCTTTAGGCATCTCCAACCCAAACAACGGTATTTCCTTTCTGAACTTCGGTGATCTCACAGTTTAACTTATTAAGGCGACCATCCAGAATGAAGAGAGAATCCTTGGACGGGGTCATGAGGTACTGTCCGAACAGTCCACTGCCTTGGATGTGCCTGTTCTTTTGACTCCAGGGCCACTCTTCTGCCTTGAGGGGTTCTTTGAGACTTTTGATCATCTTGACCTTCCCAGAGGCGAGCTCCACAAAGAGCACGTCGGTTTGCTGACTTGAGCTTCCATAGATGTTGTACTGGTGGGCTTCCGTGAAGGATGGCTGGAAGGCCAGGTCAGATATGTGCAGGTTGGTGTGAATCTCAAAAGCATCCAGGATCTCTCCTCTGATGGTGATGTACTGGATTCTCACGAGCCCTTTCACATCATTAACGCTGACAAGATAGTGTCCATCTGGCGAGATGTAAGGGGTGCCTGTCACGTCACCGTTGAAGCCGATGATTGAATCAGTCACACTGTCCACCACGAGCTGTGGGGGAAGGGCTCCAGTGATGTCGGGCTCGCAGCTAATAAAGTAGTAGCCTCCCAGATGGGTGTATGCCAAGGATCGAGGAATGCACCTTGAATCTCTCAGGTTGATTGTTTTGATGTAAGACATGGTTTCAAGGTCAATTTTATGCAGTGCTGCTTCATCTTTGTGAAGAATAAATCCAAACCTGAAAAGAATAAAACCGAAGTTAGAAAGGAAGTTATAGAGTTGTTACCCAAAGACAAACATTACGACAGAAACAAGGTCCATCCCAAAGCAGGGTCTTGACTGCTATGGCGAAAATCTACTGTATAACACAAATATTAGAATTAGTCTTTAGTGTGTCCTATTCCAATGCTTTCTTGCAGTTATTTAATCTTTCTTTATATCCAAATAATTAGAAATCCTGCTGAAATAATTTAAAGTGACCCATGTAGTTAATGTAAACAACCACTTTTATTTTTAACATAGAAGAAAAATGAAATATTGCTTTAATGTCTCTAAAGTTAATACTATGTAAAACTGGTAAACTGATACTAAGGCTACAAATAATAAACAAATTTGAAAGAGGGATGGAGGTCAGAGAGACCGAAGGAGAGAGAGAGAGCCTATTAAACAAGATTCTAGCCTAAAGTTAAGATTCAGGTTTTGATATTAATAATATTGATAGTATAACTTTTTGATAGTTCTAAAACCTCTTAAATTAAAGGTCAGATAAATACTGCTCTCTGTACCTATGTGAAGAAAATAGAAGATTGTATTGCTTTAAGATAAAATAAATCAATATAGGAGATATAAAGAGGAGGATTAGGAAAATGAGACAAGGCAATACAGGAGAAGAGAGGAAGAAAAAAATCACACTAAGAATGTTTTAAAATGGCATATGGAATAATTATTTTATATTCACCTAAAATTTAATGACACACATATATATTTTTAAAATAATTCCAACTATATCTTACTATCAGGACATTAATATTAATAAATTCATAGGTTTATTATAATAAAAATTTTATAAATCAGAATTATGTATGATTATGGATGAAAAGGAATAATCTAGTACAGAGATTTACTAAAACTCATGACAGTTTCTACACTTTTTATATTGCATATAACTGGAAGTTTTATATGAAAGAGTTAAATGTGCAGAAAGTCCTTTTAAGAGATTTGTAAATATTTATTGGAGAAGGTGTTGCAGACATATTGAAGATCAAGTGTTCCTGACTTTAATAAGCCTAGAAAATTAAGCTAATAAAAATTTGAAAATTTATATGTGATTAATGCTTTGTCTGCTGTCTCTGATTTAACAGCTATTATCATCTCTGGGTACTTGAAGTAATACAATAGAAAACAGCATTTCATTATAAAGAATGATCAAAAATAAGGAACCCAGTTTGACTGGAATTGGCATTTAGGTTCAATGTGAACTATCCAGTACTTAACTGTACACGATGTGTAGTATCTATTGACCTGATGAAGGAAATGGAAAGGAAATTAATGTCCTGTGTCCTCAAGAAAAACTTTATTCAAGCAGTGGATGCTTCTAATTGTAATCTCAACTTTCTAAGCAGGGTGTCAGAGCTTCAGCAGGGACAGAAGAAGGGACAGATGTAGCTACATTCCTGATTTGACTACTGAATCACGTTTCTGTTTTCCCGGGACTCTTCTGAAGATTTTATATTACCCTGCATCCCAGAAGGAAAGCACAATTTACAATTAGAATAAAAAAGAGAACAAAATAGAGCAATTGTTTTCAGAAAATAGAAATCCTGCCACAGGGATAGGATAGCCAAGTAATATGGGGACTATATTAATAAAGCTGTTCCATGCCAGTTCCTGAGAAGACGGAGTTACATGCAGATTTGTGTTTTGTGCAGAGCTGTGAATTTGATAGGAAGAAAGAATGGCTTATACACAAATCTACAGATAATGAGCCGAGAGTGGAAACAGTATACTGGGGTCTCATTATTTTGTATAGATTTTTTTTCTGCCAGGTTTTTCATTCGTCAAACCAATAAGAAGTCATCTTTCTGGAACTTGAGAATAAACTCACATAAAGAACAATGTTCATTCACCCTTGGTTCCTATCTGATCTCAACCATCAAACAATCCTCCAAATGAATGAAGCCACATAAATAACAAGTTGTTCAGTGATTAATTAAAACACCGCAGACAATGCTATAGATTTCTTTGTAAAATTATGAAACAGTGAAATAATTTTACATAAAATACCATTTGAATGTATTCCAAATAAAAAGAAAAACAAAAAGACACAAAAGGAAAGGTATATTTTACTTTATATAAATAAAAATATAAAATCACACTAATATCTACTTTGTAAAAACAAGACAAAACAAAATGAGAAATTCACGTTAAATATGAGAAAGGAGTTGAGTTTAGGGATGACAGAAAAGAATTAAAGTAAAATTATTTTAAAAATATTTACAATAAAAGGATGATTTACAAAATGGAGGATCATTCTATGTTATGAAATAGGTTTAATTAAATATAAAGTTAAAAGAATAGTCGTATTTTCAAGACATACAGACACACACAGGGTTGAAAGATGTGGTTCAACCGTTTGGTAAATTTTGTTCTAGGGGGAAAAATTGAAAAAAAATCTCTTTAATGACATTTTCCTTCAAAAATATCAATTTAGCAATTTTATAAAATAAATAAATAAATATATGTATGCAAAAATATATGCACTACATACTTAGGTTTATACATACAGTATACTCCACTGAGAAAATCTGAAGAACATCAAAGCATTTTTTTCTAAGCGAAAAATATTGCAATCATTCAGAAGTAGATTTACATCCTATATATTAATGTAAAATCATACTCTAAGTGTTATTTCATGTTATAGACAAGATGCAGACTACATGCCTACTATGGTAAGCTTAAGCCTAACATGATATGAAAATGTGTATTTTACACAAATGAAACCCACAGAAACAGCTGACCAGAGCTGCTGGGAGCTCATGCGCTCTGGTTTGACAGCTGGGGAGCCTTCATGGGACCAAACTAGGCCATCTTAATGTAAATGACAGTTATGTGGCACGGTCCTTTCATAGGATCCATGGCAATGGGACCAGGATTTATCCCTGGTGTGTGAACGGACCTTTTGGTGCCCATTCCCTATGGTGGGATACCATGCTCAGCCTTGATAAATCGGGGAGGGACTTGTGCCTCAACTTGGTATGCCAAGTGTTTCCTGACTTCCCACAAGAGGCCTTATCCTCTTTGAGGAGTGGATGGAAGGGTGGTGAGCTGCAGTTGCGGAGAAGGAAAAAGAGGAGAGGGAGGGAGAGCTGTGGTTGTTACGTAAAAATGAATTTAAAAAGAAGAAAAAGAAAAACAGAAATTATATTCAGTGAAATCTGAAAGAATGACAAAAATATTGACAGGAAGACATCAATATTCACCTACATCATTACTAATTAGTGAGAATTACAGAGTAATTACAAAGTAATTTACAAAGCACAGTAAACAAGTGCTTATTCCCTTCCAGTGAAAGACATTCATGGCCTGTAACATCAAGATTCAAATTCTATAAAGAATTAGGTGAAATTAAATCAATGCCAAAGAATTTCATGAATTCGTTGGCAATAATAGTAAAAGATGCCAAGATTGAGAGTCACTGTTGATGTGGATGAACTGATGTTCTCCGATACATTTTTAGAAGTATAATAATTTTAGGCTTCCTGGAGAATAATTCAGCATATTCTTTTTTATATTTAGATATATATTTTAATTACTTTATAAATAATACCATTCAAAATTTCCACTTCCTTCCCTCCTCCCACTTCCCTCCCGCTCCCCAACTCTCCCTTCTTTCTCCCCCTCCAGTCCTAAGAGAAGGCAGGGTACCCTGCCCTATGAAAGTCCAAGGCCTTCCCCCTCCATCCAAGCTTAGGAAGTTAATTCAGCATATTCTTGTAAAAGTTCAATGGGTATCTACTTTAAGAAAGCAATAATTATTCTCATTTCTTTTTCTTAATAAATTCTCACAAGCACAAGTATAGTCACTACAGCAATGGCTTCAACAAGGATTTGAAGGATTTTGTTTTTAAATCTAAAGATCAAATATCAGAGGAAAGAATGAATTATATATCAATGAAATTCTATACAGAAGTTATAAAAATCATAATATGTAATACTGATAGAGGTGTTTACATTTTATTTTAATACTCATTTTTTAATGTGTGTGTGCGTGAGTATACAAGATTTGTGCAGAGGCCTGCAAAGATCAGGAGAGGGCATCGGATTGCCTTGATTTGGAGTTATAGGTAATGCCTGTGGGTGTCATCAACTCAACCTGGCTCCTCTTCCAGATCAGTAAGTGCTCTTAAATACAGTCATCTCTCCAGACCCAGATGGTGATTTTTAAATGAATACAATCTATATTGGAAGGAATATTTTTAAAGATTTACTTATTTGTTGTGTATACAGTATTCTGCCTACATGCATGCCTGCAGGCCAGAAGAAGGCACCAGATCTCATTATAGATGGTTATGAGCCACCATGTGGTTGCTGCGAATTGAGCTCAGGATCTTTAGACAAGCAGGCAGTGTTCTTAATCACTGAGCCATCTCTCCAGCCTAAAAAGAATATTTTATAAAGTACTCAGGCAAAGTTTCTTCAATAATTGATGTCAAGGATCATTCAAAAATTGCTATTGCTCTGAAGATAAAAGTTCTATGTGTCCTTCAGAGAAATAAATTTTTGATTATTACTATAGACATTTCTGAATTGTTTGTTGCATTAAAGGACCCAAATACATAAAGAAAAATTTTCACAGCCAGGCAGTGGTGGTTCATGTCTTTATTCCCAGCAACTGTGAGGAAGAGGCAGGTGGATCTCTGTGAGTTGGAGGCCAGCCTGGTCTACAGAGCAAGTTCCAGGACAGGCTCTAAAGCTACACAATGAAACTCTGTCTCAAACAACAACAACAAAAGAGAGACAGAGAGACACAGAGACACAGAGAGAAGAGAAGGGAAGGAAAGGGGAGGGGAGGGGAGGGGGGAGGGGAGGGGAGGGGAGGAGAGGAGAGGAGAGGAGAGGAGAGGAGAGGAGAGGAGAGGAGAGGAGAGGAGAGGAGAGGAGAGGAGAGGAGAGGAGAGAAGAGAAGAGAAGAGAAGAGAAGAGAAGAGAAGAGAAGAGAAGAGAAGAGAAGAGAAGAGATTCATGGGTTTTGATGCGGGTCAGTGTTAAAGTGATTACCTAGCACTTATAAGGGCCTAGATTCCATCCATACCCAAATGATGGTGTTAAATAGGATGTGTGTGTGTATGTGTATGTTCATATTCAACCTTGTTATTTGTCAGATGAATATATTTCAATAAGTGAGAAACTAGTTTCATTTAACAAATTAGGAGTATGTGTTAAAGTTGCTAAAAAGTGGGATTTTGTCACACTCAGAATGACACATTTACTTGCATGTAGACAATAACTAGTAATTAGCATGAAGGAACTTTGTCATGTTTATGTACCTTGTGATAGTAACTCATTTCCTCATTAGCCACGCTGAAGAGATAATGAGTAATGTGTATGGGTGTTTCAGTGAAAATACATTCAAAACACCATTATGTACAATTGAAAAATTTTGTAAGCAACTTAAAAGTATAAGCATAAGTGAATACTTACAAAATGCTCATATAGTCATGTAGTGCTAACATACCTGATAAGCTGCTCTTAATAAAATGTTAATTCTACATTTGTTTAAAATTATGTAAAAATAGAATAATCTTGTGTGAGTGGAATAATTAAACCTTTAGAAACAAAATAAGCAAACCCATGCATGAAGTGAAGAGAAAACTGAGTTTAATTCTGGTAATGTTCAGAGACTGGATCAGGCTTGCAATGTTTTATTTGTTTCAATTTTATAGACTTTGTTCATGTGCATGGGTCTATGTCTTTGATAAGAAACTCTATATAGAAAGTTACTGATATATGATCAATGTACATAGAAACATAAGTATCTCTTAATTCTAAATAAAACTTTAGTAGTTTTAAAATTAGCCACCATCAATTTGCACTTCATTAAGATTATGTAGTAGATATATGTAGGGATGCCTCATGATGCTTCAATAAGATGATTCATATATGCAAAGCCTCACATTCAGACATAAGAAGTAGAAGTAATTTTGAGTGTCATGATATGCTTCCATGTTAAATAATAGAAGAGTTATGTAAGTACAAATGTTATTGTGGTGATGAGCTCCATATGAAATGACGAGCTAACAGCGTAGCTAAAAAGGGAACAAAAGCAAAGACTAGAATGAGTGTCAGTACATAGTGCTTCCATCTGTGATAGCATCAAACAATTGAAAAGGCTTGTTTCTGCGGCTCTCATAGAGTCAGGACACATTCACAAAAAAACTCCGATGAAATAAAAACAAATGCTTTCCTCCTAGTGGAATCTCCTCATAAAGGAACTTAGGGGTGGCAAATCATTCTTATCCAAGTATTCATTTTTTCAAAATCACACATATATGTAAAATTTAAAAATTAAGACATAATTACATCACTTCTCCCCTTCCCTTTCCTTCCTCCCATCCATGTCCTCCGTGTTTCTTAATTTTGTGGCCTCCTTTTCTTTGTTATTTTCACATATATATGTATTTGTAAAGATTTGAAATAATACAGCCTGCTGAATAGAGTTGGTGCTGTTTGTATGTACATGATTTCAGGACTGATCATTTGGAATGAAACACTCTATCAGGGAGTTCATTACCATGGGAGACTAGTATTCCCTATCTCCGTCTTCCTTAGTTGCCCATGGGGCTTTTTTATGCATTAAACCCTAAATTTTCCTGTGAGTGCTGTCATTATTCAACTGCTGTTCAGGTTGCCATCTTGGTGAGTTGTTATGGATGTACTTTGTCATTTTCAGGATACTTCATTTTTGAAAATTTGCCTTGAAACCCATCGCGTTACTAACCCAGCTTTTGTACTCAACATTGTACCTATGCTAAGTATCTGGACTTTAATTTTTAAAAGCATTTGAAGAACTTTCCTTTTTAATCTATTGCATGCAATTTGATGACTGAATTGCAGATTTAAAATAAAGGGTTCTGTTATTGTGATATTCAAAAAGGTTGAGCTCTGCTAAGCCTGAACTGAGGTGACACCCTGCAGCAGAGAGAAGCAGCAAACTGTAAGGAGCTGAACTTCTAACTGTGCTTGGGAAGGGGCCTTTCTGAACCCAGTAGCCTTTCTCTGGTGACCCCTTCTTTTAATTTCCCCAATGATACAATGGAAAATTTATGAAATATTATCAGAATAGAAACCTAAAATGTTCCTGATATTAATGCTGTAAATCTCCCCAAAGACTATAATCTCATGGACTTAATTTCTGTTTGTATAATGGTTGATTGTGCTAAGTCCCAGAATACTCTGAGAATAAATTAATTTGAGAAACTTCCATGTTTTAAGTAATGACACTGCTTTGAAGGTTAAAGAATACATTGTTAGTGTTGATAACAATGAGCTTAAATTGGTTGTAGTTCACTTGGAAGGAAGCCTTACTGCTGCTATTCAGAAATTATAGAATTCATGCTAATGAATTTAGAATTTTGTAATGACAGTCTCTTTCTTTGTATCTTAAATTGGCTTACATTATCCTACTATTATTTAATTTATTTTAGATTTTACTAAAAATATTTAAAGTGATGAAAAATATATTTATATATGTCTGAAATATGTGCATCACTTAAGAGCAGATGGAAGACACAAAGAGTCTGCTTCTGAAAAAAATCTGGTCAATAGGATGGAGCTAATAATAAGAGTTAGCTAACTTTTTATTTATATTCTATCTTTCTAAATAATGGTTCTTTGGTTCTTTTGCAACAACCCATAATCATCAAGAATGAGAAAATATGTGCACACATTCTGATATATTATAGGTACTTAGTAAATTGCAGCTATTATCATTAAGAAAAATAATAATATGTCAAGAAAATATGAAATTACAAAGACTGCAAATATCTGTGAGTAGCTAGTTCTAGCCTGGAATTTAGACCATTTTCCTGAGAAAGTCTGCATCTGCACAGAAAGACTTAGGGACTCAACTTTCTCCTTATTCCATTTTGTTACATGTTTACTTTTATGGCTCATTTAGTATTTTAGAGTAATTTTGCATCTTTGATTACACAAAAGAGATATGCAGCCAATAATGCAACATGCACAGCACTTCAAAGCGCTAGCTGCTAATTACTTTTGACATTGTTTTTAATTTGTGTCTACAGTGGGCAGGAGATGATGGATGGCCATTTTGTGTAGCTTATTAATTTACAGCCATAAGAAATGTTTCTACTTTACATATTTAAGTATGTGTGGCAGAATTTACATTAATTCTGAGCATATACACATAGGAATTTGTTGATGGGCTTTTTTCCCATAACAACTTATCAACACTGATATATAGAGTAGTATATGGTTTTCTTGAAGTATCACAATCTATTGCAATAAATAGCATCATAACTACTCTACTGGAAGAAAACATTTAAAGCCTTGTGTGATTATGGGTCATCACACACTGTTCTGATAAGGCTTGGTGTGCTGTCTGATCAATATGTCGCAATGTATCAAACACTTCAGAGAATTGACTAGGCTTCCAACCCTTCATCCTGTGCCTTTAATGTTTTTGTGTTGTTATCATTGAAAGCCTATGTTTCCTAAAAGCTTTTTGCTATTAGTTTTGTTTCTTCTTAAGAGTTTTATCCTTGCCTTCATCTCTGCTGTCATGTCAGTATACTGGTGACTAGGTAGTTTATGAAAGACAACACTCTGGAGGCTGGGATGTCCAGGAAAAAAAAATACCAGTCTATGTTGTCTGGTGACACCTTCTTGGTGAGACCTCACATGGTATCAGGATAGAAGCCAGAGCGAAGCTCGCTCCCTCATTTACTGCTAATCATGAGTCAGAGCCTCATTGTTCAATCTTAAACCTCCCCAAAGTGCTGCATTGTAGTTCAAACTGCAGTGAGATTTTTGAAGAGCACAGAACAATCAGTCAAATCATGGCATTGTCCCAGTTTTTGTCTGCCTAATCTCAAATATTGTCGGAGAGTCTTATCACTTCTCTCAATATGTGACAGCTCTAGTTATATAAAAATACTATTTATGTCTCATTTAATAGCACACCCTTCTTGACCTTTCATTTTTCTTTTTAATTGTAATCAGTTCAAAAATTGTGCTAGAGGCTAGCAATCTACCACTGACTACTCTTAAGTATTCTGCACACAAAGACTGAAAGTATGGGCCCAGGGCTAGGCTTTGTCTGTTTTTAGATATCTCCACATGCTAAATCTTGATTTCTCAGAATCTAAATTCCTCATTGGTAAAGTGAGAGCAACAAGGTGAGCTCCTATATATTTTGAAGACTATTAATTCAATTAAGTATTAAAGGTGTCTTGCTTAAGCTACAAGTTAATTAAATAAATATGTTAAGAACTCATGAATTCCTTTAATTCTGTGACCATAATATTGTATTAGGTACAAACTTCCTCTGGGAGAAAATTATACATAATCTTTATCTTTGTTTTAATTACTATTGCTCTGATGTAACACTGTGACCAAAGGAACTTGGGGGAAAAAGTGTTTATTTCATATTACACTTACATATATTGCTGTTCATCTTCAAAGAAAGTAAGGACAGAAACTCAAAAAGGGCAGGAATCTGGTGGCAGGAGGTGATGCAGGCATGCAGGGGTGCTACTTACTGGCTTATTTATCAAAGCTTGCTCAGTGTGCTTTCTTATAGAACTCAGGACCACCAGCCCAGGGATAGATAGCCCCACCCTCAATGGGCTGGACTGAGTCCTTCCCCACCAATCACCAATTTAGAACATACCCTACAGACTTACCCACAGCCTGACCTTACTGAAGCATTTTCTCATTTGAGGTTTCCTCCTCTCCTATGACTTCATTTCTGCTAAGTCGATATAAAATTATCCATATACCCTTGTTTAATACTAAAGTCTTTCTCAGGAAATGAAGTCAAAAGTTACACAGCATGGTTCAGATGGAGAAGTGGGAAATAAACACATGAAACAAGACACGTAGCATGTTCTAACAGTATATGGAGTTCTTGAATTGCACTAATGAAAGGTGCAATGTAATCTGTTTGCTTCAGCTCCTTTCTAAGACCCTGAGAGGTGAGCCACGGGCAGGCTTATCTGCAGAACTGCTGTTTCCAGTACCGAGCTCTATCAAAGAGGCAATCATCAGTATGCATGCATTATTTCTCTTAACATCTTCCAAACAGCCTGAGACATTCTGCTCCATTACTTTGAAGGGCTTTTGCAGGGTTCAGGGATAACTTATAATCTTTCAGGAGAATGAACGTCAGAGCTTCAGTTGCTGTGATTATCTGCTGTGTTGGGGACACATCACCCTGTGATCACTGTTATGTGTTTCTTGTCTCATGGCCTCTTTATGCTTTTCTCGGGATTCTCTGTTCTCTCTAAACTACATATATATTTAATTGACTGTACACAGAATACACATGGGCTTTCTGAAAATGATAGGCCCTTTTTACTCATCATTCTTTGAGTAAAGATGTTTTTTGAAATACAGTAGGAAAAAAGAAGGGCATGCTGACAAAGAAAGAAAATACTCATGAAGGCAGGAGGTGAAGGTCTAGTCTCCCAAGCACCCTCTTGAAATTGAAGCACTTCCTTCAATAATGGCTCTTTGCCAATGAACATCAGGTTCATTCATTCAAATCTGATCAGCCCCTGACCTTTCACCAAAAAGGAGGTCCCTACTCTCTGAAGGCCTCTCTATCAGGCCCTAGCATGACATATAGCACCAAAGGTTTTGCCCTTTACTCTTCTTTGTTCCTTAGCTAGAAATAGTTAGGTTACATTCCTAAAGCTAGCCGTCAAAGTCTGTTTCCTTACTTGGCCACTGATTCATTCCTGAGACTAAATACAAACTTCAACAATCAAAATTCATTATTTGACAACACTGGCTAAGATGTTCAATCAGGACTTATCAGCTCATCCTACCACAGACCCTCTCTCCCTCCCCTTTTTTTCTTTTTCTTAAAAACCCACGTCTTAGAAAAGAAAGAAAGAATGAAAGAAAGGAAGTAAGGAATGAAGGAAGGAAGGAAGGAAGAAAAGAAAAGAAACTGCTGTTGCTACTGCTTCCCAGGGTAGTAAATCTCTTTTCTGCTGAGAATTTGATATTTGACTGTGTCCTCTACAGACCCTTAGTGATGTGGGATTCCCCTCTGTAGGCCTTGAATATCATTGGTTAATAAAGAAACTGTCTTAGGCCTGTGCAGGGAAAAATATAGGTAGGCGGGGAATACTAAACTGAGTGCTAGGAGAAAGAAGGCAGAGTCAGAAAGAAGCCAAGTAGCCCTGCTGGAGACAGGCGCCACCTGGTAAATCACAACCTCATGGTGATACACAGATTAATGGAGATGGATTAATAAAAGATATGAGTTAGCCAGAAATACGCATAAGCTATTATTCAAACAGTATTGCAAATAATATGGTTTCTGTGTAATTTTGGGGGGGGGGCTGAGCAGCCGGGAACAAACAAGCAGTTCTCTTACAACACATTTGGGACTACCCACCCCTACATTGGTTCTGGACTTTGATAATGATTTGGATCAGTTTACAGGACTCCCAGCCCATTATTTATATTTCTAGACCATCTCAGGTCCATTCACTTCATTCAAAGGGCTAATCAGTGAGGTTTCCCTTATTATCCTTATTATTAGCAAAGAAGATTTCTGTCTGTATCCTGACTTAAAACTCTAACTCACTTATAACATTACTGGTGCATCTTAACACTAAAAAATAGCTCTTATATTCTATAGAAAATCATAATAATAACAGTAATATAAAAATCTTCATAATTTTGTAGGCATAAGGTCTGAAGGAAGGAGATACCCCTCCTCATTCTTCCCCTTCTAAGATGTTCTGTACCTTGCCCTGTTCCTGCCTTCAGCCTCTCCAGTCCCTTACATACTTCACACTCACCTCCTGCCCCTAAAGTCACAATGCATGCCTTGAAAGAGGGTGTCAGTGAGGTGGCACTGAACACTGGCAGAAGGTTGCTTCTGTGACATTTTGTTCTGCTGGCCTTGCAGATAGAGGAAAATGATGAAAAGAGACAGCAATGATTCCATTGAAGTAACTGGATGTCGAAACCCCAGGGGGCCACTTTAGGTACTTAGACTGATTAGCTTTAACTGTAGACTTAACAGAATGTAAAGTCTGCTGAGGACAGAGTTTCAGTGTGGGATTGTTTACACTGAATTGAACTCTGGGTGTGCCTATGGGAGTAAGCCTTAAGCCAGTTGATTAGTTGATGTAGGAAAGCCCTGCACACTTTGGATTCTTAGTTCTTGGTTCCTAAATTGTGAGACATTGAGCTGAGCACAATAAAGTAAAGGGACATGCATACATTTGTTTCTCTCTGCCCTTGACTGCGGATATAAGCTGAGAAGTTATTTACACTTCTTATCCTGACTTCCTTCCCATAGAGCATAAATTGGAAATTCGAGGGACTGACTATTCCCCTTTGGCAGATGTCGAACGCAACTTGTGTCTCATACACCAGACACCCTCTTCTTAACCTCACTTGTGATGTGGCTAATGGGTTTATAGCTTCATGGAAGGTACCCATAGATCATGGGTGGTTTTGGATCTGCCAAGTGATGGGGGTTACTCCCTGCCTGTCTTACCCACTGATCATTCAGTATAATAATACTTGCCTGCATGCATTAATTTCCCTCATGTGTTTTACCACATGCAAGAAAAATTTTTGGCCTGAAGGCATAAAAGGGAGCCCTTAATGGCCCTGGCTCTCACCTCATTGATGGGGCTGGCGGTGGCTGGGACTGCATTGGGCACACTGGTGATTTTACAACAAGAAATTGGAATAATTCGCTCACAATTGACAGTGATTTTAGAAAAGACAGAGACTGCATTATGTTATTTACAAAAGTCTTTGGATTCCTTAGCAAGGGTAACCTTACAAAATAGGAGAGACTTGACCTGCTGTTTATGGAACAGGGAGAAATTTGCAGGGCACTTGGGGAAGAATGTTGCTTCTATGCGGACCATTCTGGGAGAGTTACAAGAACCCTAGATGAGTTAAGAAAAGATATTGATTTGTTTAAGTCAAGGACCCCCTATGAGACCTCGTTTAATTGGTCCTCATGGCTTACCGTATTCATCTCTTCCCTAATTGGGCCGATGGCTATTTGTTTATTGATCTGTCTTTTTGGCTCATGCATTCTCCCAAGGCTGAAACAAGCATTCCAAAAGCAGATACAAGTACAACTCATGATCCTTTAAATACATTATGATAGGCTCGATACATCTTACCCCACAGATGAGGGTATCCAGGTTGAAACTCCGGATAGGGGTAGCCCTGATCCATACACTCTCCCAGGTGGGCTATTCTGGCTTGGTGACAGGGGTAGGGAGTGGGATATTAAACAAAAATGGGGGAGGTGTTGGGTCAAAATAATCTCATGGCCTGTAGTACAGAGAAAATCCTTGCTTGAATTTGAAGGGTAGTCTCAAAGCTGCTGCTTGGGAATGAGACAAAAAAATCTAGGTAGACACCCCTCAAGCCAGAAAGAGGACTTGGCTGCCTCTCATTGGCTAGAGGTACATCACTCGATGTCACTTAACTTATATAAGTGACACTCACAGTAATAAACTTGACTCTGTATCACATCGGATTGCCCTGCATCATAGGGCTGCTGATCGGGTGGGTAAGGCTCTCACCTTTCCCTGGGGAATAAGGCTAAGGAGGCCTGGCACTTTAATCCACAGGGTAAAGGGAGAGAACCAACTCCATCAAGCTATACCCACAGACCTTGGCACACGTACATACATACTAAACCATAAGGACAACAATGACAACAAACATACACATATATTTGTAAGCAAATGAATGTAAAAATATTACAAAAAAATACTGCTCAGGAGGGTTTTTTTTGTGTAATACAGAGAATGGAACTCGGACCTTGCATGTGTGTATCAAATCACCACTAAGCTACAAACTCAGTCCTTATCTTTAATAGACAAAATCTCAAAGCTCCAGGTGTTCTTGAATTGGCAACATAGCACAAGAACGCTTAGAACTCACAATTCTACCTCCATCCGAAAAGTGATGGTTAGAGGTGGGTTTCACATTAGAGCAACACTCGTCATCACTGCTAATGAGAGCCTACGGAAGTCTTCGCGAGTCCTGACCATGAATGTAGAGCCTTTCCTCTTGAGTTAGTGGTACTCATCCAGAGTTATTTATATAAATCTAGATTTATTTATTTTTACTATTTATTTTTACTATTTATAATACTATCTGAGAATATTGTAAAAGTAAGATAAGCTGGGGACATTAAAGGAAGAGAAGGGACGATGCCTGAGATCGATGTATACATTAGAGATACCAGCATGTTTCTGAGTACCTAGGTTTCCACAGAAGGCCTTCGAGCTGCCTGTCTAACTTGTCATTGCTTTGTTTAAACAGACTGTGTATTAAAAGCAACAACAGACATAGTTTGAGCATCCCTGCAGGACTCCTAAATGCTACTCTTCAAAGTTCCCTAGAGAATTTGTTTTATTTTTCAGAAATAGGTAATAATATAATGTAGCACATTTCTTGCTTAGAAAGAGTCTAGAAGAAGCTGGAGCATTGCCTAGGAATGGGCTGGTGGTCTGAAAACATTACAGTGCATTACAGTCCGATCGCAACTCCACTTGTCTATTTGCAGCGGCATTTATATTGCTCTTATTACCTAGTACCTGCTAAAGCTGTTTATGGAAACCACAAGGAAGAAATAATTTTTATGCTCCTTTTAGTTTGCTATAAATTCAGAAACAATTTTGCTTGAACAGCTGATCTGTGAATTAATAATGAGAGACTATAGCTGGCTTCCACTACAGCATGTCAACCACTTCCTTTGTGTTTAAAAATTGATGAAGCTCAAAACTCCATTTCTTTACATGAAACAGATTTCAAAAGCATATTGGGTAATCACCACTTCCCTCATATGGAAAGTTCTTTCCAAGCTCATGTCTTGGCTTGTAAAAATGAAATAAAAACAGCATTCAGCTCAATATAAAACGTGATAATCCTCCTTTAAGGACTTCCAGAAAATGCTGTCTTGAGAAATCATGCCAAGAATTACTTTGAGTAAAAATGCCTCATGTTCTGTCTGGGAAACATTGTCTATCTAAACCAACAGTTTAGAATCTTTTTTTTAAGAAAGTGAAAATAGATTCTTCCCTCATACAACACATTCTAGCCACAGTTTCTCCTCCTCTATTCTTCTTTGTCCCTCCCACTATTTCCCTCCCCTTCTAGATCCACTTCCTCTGGTTCCTCTTCAGAAAAAAAGGAAAAAGGTCTTCAAGAGACCACAGCCAGACAGGGTAAAACAAGACACAATAAGGTAAGGCAGAATGACATGAATAAACTTCCCATGACTTTGTACTTGCTCCTGTGTCTTTTTATTTTTGTATGCTTTATTTACCTTTATTTTCTGCAACTGAGAAGACTTCATTTTTTTAAGTAGGTTCCATTCACTGTGGAACTGGTAATAAGCCTTCCATCTCAGGATAACAGGACAGATCCAGGGCAGGATTAAACTCCGGTTCTCGTGGGACGCTGATGTCAGCTGAGTGTAGTCACATCAGCAACTGAGCCAAGTCAATTTGAAGGTGCCCCAAATTGCCTCTTTCCAGTATTTTATACTGTGTCTCAGCAGATAGAAGTTGAGTAGAAACAAGGTTTAGATAAACCTGAAACCCTGTCCTTATCATGCATAAGGGAAAACATTTTTTAAAATAAACAAGTTTTTAAATTAATGAACAAAATAGAATTCTTTGGTGGTGGTAGTCCCAAGCATGCTTTATTCTGCTGGTCTTATTCTCCTATCCCTGAACTCCCCAGTCCTCCTGTTTCCTATGTGCTAATGTCTGTGCTCTGTACCAGGAGTTTCCTCTCCTTTTATGCCACATGTAATCTATTACGCTCTATTTATTTTCTTTTCCTTCACTACTTAACAGCTACATTTTAACTCTCATGGTCCCACTTATAATTCTATCACCTATGCCCACCCCCAAATACATACACACAAAAATTAAAATATAATGTCTGTATAAGAAGGGAAGATCACAGTGTTTAGCTTTAGGTGCCTGGGTCACTGTGCTTAATATGATAATTCAGATTTCTCAGAAAATGTCACAAAATTGCATTTTGTGTGTGTAACACATTTTTAGCAAGAACAGCTATTAACGTAGTGTTGCTATAATTATTTTATCTCTTGAATAAATGGTCAATATTTCTCAAAATACTAGTTAAGTGTTCACTTAGGATATAGATCACTGTGTTAAGCAACATAATGGTCTAGAAGTAACTAGTCTATGATGCTTAAGATTTTGGGAAGGGGAAAGTCCTCAAGAAAACTTGAGTGAAGTCACTGACTGAGTATAATAGTATTTAAAAACAAAACTTCTACCTCCTCTTCTAAGTTTTCTTAGTATTGACTCTTCAAATGACTTTATCAACTTCTGAGCTTTCTACATTATTTTTCTTCTTTTTCTGCTTCTTTTCTATCTTCCCCTAGGACTCAATTTTAATGTTTTGAGATTTGGCACCTAATATGGTAAAATCTAATCTGAGTCTTTACAGAAAGATACTCTGCACAGGAGATTCAATTTCAGGAAATAAAAGTTATAAGAAAATTAGTTGAAGCTGGAAGTTTTAGAGGCAAACACTAAGGTTATAAGGAAGTTATAAATGGGATTATTTTTAAATACCAAAACCTGTCATTATATTAATGTCCATATGTTCATGTTTAGCCTGGACATCAGGTACATAGAAGCTTGACCTGTAGATTTCTGGCAGAATATTATCAAAATAAGTCAAGATTGTCATTTATTAATATTTATGTATCTTCAGGGATTTGCAGGTTATGTATGTCCAGTGGTAATATACTTTCTGCACAAAAATAAGATTTGAGTTCCATTTCCTACACCCAGATTAAGAGAAACCTGATTTGGTGCTTTCTGGCCCACAGGGTAGCCAATCAGCCAGCTCTAGGTCCTTTGGTAGCCCTTATGCCAACATATAAGGGAAGGAAGCATTGAAAAAGAAACCCAACTTGACTATGGCTTCATATGTGTATACCAACAAACTCACACACACCTCCACGCACACACATGCACACACAGCGGTGTACTTGGCAGCATAGTAAACAACTATTTTAGAGATGGCATGGGTTTTGAAAACTCTGTATTTCTCTTTTAATGGTACTTATTTTCCAGGGATTCCCATCCACAGAATGCATGCCCATTCTGAGCACATGACTAATTCTGGCAGCTGTGTGCTGCCAAACCACATTCTGTGAAGGAGATGGCTGGATATTCCTGGCTGAGGCAAGCATAATACCCAAGAGTTTGCTGTGGAGCTGGAGGACTTTGGAGGTGATCTGTTTCAATCCCTTCATTTTACACACAAATATCTTGAGACCCAGTAAGATTAAAGGATACACCTGAAGTCACACAGTCATATTATTGAAGTGTTTGGATTTCCTACCTCCCAAAGTTTTAGTCTCTCAGGACTGAGGTGGTCAAGGGATTTATATTTCCCAAAGAATCATTTGCTGCCCAGTGAAAAATTAAGGATATTTAGGACTCTTGAAGCTTCTATGGCGAAAGGTGTTGATAAGTAAAACTGAACTGATGATTTGTCTATGCTGAGCCTTGTATTGTCTTGTATGACATATAGTTTGTATGTACAGTCTTTCCTACACACAAGGATTAAGTATAACAATAACAAGGCACCATGCATAGTGATTTTAGTTAATAAAGTTTGCTGGTCATTGCATAGCAATCAAGTTTATTATAATGTTGTACCCTTACAACCTTAATATCTAAAAACTTAAATACAAAAGCATTTGATAGGAAGTACAATATAGTAAATTCTGCAAAGATATTAGCATATTTTTGACTAAGCACTTAGAAAAAGCATTTAGCTTCTGAAATTGTTCCATCGGTTATATGTACAGAAGAAAAGTTGAAAGATATTTTGCAAATGACAGACACAATTTTATGGGTTTTTAACAAACAATAACTTTGGTTTGCAGAAATGAATAATGGTCGTGCAGTGCCCAAACTATTCTGAGTCACCTTCTGTGAAGCAGCTTCGATCCTCTCTAGGCTGAGGTCATGATTCACATAAAAGGGCTGATTTAACTAAAGATAAATATGTTAATGTTTGGAGCTAATTAAAAATGGAGACCTTTTATTCAAGTTTTTGGACATGCACTCTCTAATACCTTCACATGCTCATCTTTGCATTCTCTAATTCTTCAAGAATCATGGCAGGGAGAACTGCCTGTGCCACATCTCTGAATTTTCTGCCATGAATGTGCCTCATCTCAATGACAACTGCTTCACTTATGTGCTGCCTCAGGATGTAGCTTGATGTTAGACTCCTACTAGTTCAAGAGGAAATGAGGGATACTCTGCATTAAAACACATATGTAATTAAGTTTAACTCCATTTATAGGGATAATCCTTTACAGATTTTATTCTGCATGCCAAAAACTGAAATGTTTTAGAAATGTTTCAATTCCTAGTCTTCACACTGGGGCTCACGATGGTCTGTAGCTCCAGTTCCAGGCAATCTCATGAGCTTTTAGGCTCCCATGTGGTATACACCCATAAAGGCAGCTAAAGTACCTCCCTGCACACACAGTGTACTAAGTTTTAATTGAGATATTTAGCCTAGTCAGAATAATCGCAATTATTCATTCTTTTTTCTTCCTTGACTTTTTCATTTTTATTTTTCTCTTTGTTGCTGTTTCCTCATCGAGTCCAGGATTAACACCCAGGGTTGTGTGCACGTCACTCAAGCATTCTACCACTCGTATTTACTAAGGCTCCAGCTCTCTTTTTTGGCTGCTTCCCTCTATATTATCATCTGTATGTTTCTTCCTCCTTCTCCCCCACCTCTCACTCTTCCTCCTTGTCCTTCTCCACCACTTTTTATCCTAACCTTCTTTGTCTTCTTCCTCTGTTTTCTCATGCTTCTTTCTGGGTATGGGCTGGATGCCTGCATGCCTTTGCAAGGTATCTTCAAACCCATTAATCACCAATTCTTGCTTTCCAGAGAGACATTACTTGCCTCAATGAGCTCCCAAAATATTAATTCATATGGAAAAATAAAAAAGCTTGCACATTGCAGAAAAATATTAAAATTGCTTGCAAGTAAGTCTTTAGTATATTTTATCATTTCATTATACTCTGAATTTGTAATATCTGTCAGGCAATGAGCTTCATATATTTATATGAAGGACAGTGAGATGTCTTAATAGAAAAAAATCCAACTCCTACAAGTTGTCTTCTAATTTTCACAATTATACATATCCCTCCAAACAAACAATATGCCAAAATTGAAAGATTTAAAAAGGCTTAAGAGAAGGCTCATTGGTAAATACACTTAGTACCAAGACTGAAAAATATACTGCAATCCCTCTGACTCACATTTTAGATGGAAAGAAATGATTTCTATAAATTATCTTCTTACAGCCACATAATTAATAATATTTGCGTGTGTAGACACACACCATATCTAAATAAATATAAAGTTAAATATATACATACTATATATGCTTGTGTGTGTGTGTGAATAAATAGTGTGTGTAAAATACCACACTGTCATGAGAATTATACAGAATTACAGTTCAACACCAACATGAGGTTTGGAATAAATTCCACAGGTTAAACTATTCCAGGAGAGATAGTCAAGCATAAAAGCCTGACATCAACTAGTCACAACAAGCATATTTTTGGAAGTAGATGAACAGAAGTAAAGGGAGTGTCATTGAGAAGATAAAATAACAGCAACAACTCAGTCACAAATGGTCTTAAAACCATTGAAAGCATTACACACTATCCTGTAAATGCCTCCCTTTCCAGTTGTCTTTCCCCATCCCCACCCCCTAACTGATGCTTCTTGCTCCTAGTTCCACCTGCTCTTGTTCTACCAGCAAAATATATGCCATTTCCTCTTCTCAGGGATATCCATGTGTCTCCAACTAGAGCCCTCCTCTTTGGGTCTGTAGATTGTAGCTTGATTATCATTTCCTTAACAGCTATTTAACACTTATCTCACAATCACTGATACTATTATAAAATTAGAGCTAATAATATGATTCTAAATGTAATTGTAAGAGATAAAGAAAAAAAAGAAAACTTGGTCATACATGTTGGTGAAATGATGCATTGATATTTGGGGTTCTTGAACAAGTGGAAAAATGAGTTGGAAGGTAGATTGTACTAAGGGAAACAGAAATTGCCAAGAGTCGATACGGTGACAAAAATGTCACAGGAGGTTGCCAGTTAGTGTGAGGAAGCAAAGAGTGTCTTAGATAATAATTAAGAAAAAATGAGAGATATACTTGGTGTGAAGAATCGAGAGCTTCTAAGAGAAGATTCTTTCCTTCACCTTTCTAAAGAGGTTGGTGAAGGACCAGTATCCTTAGAGGACTCTGTGCAAACCCAAGAAAGGCAATTTTACCACACGTGTTCACAAGCATCCAGGTGGTTTAGAGGCAGCTGAGTGATTCTGAAGGCAAGCATGAATAACAATGACCCTGAAAGCCCCAAACATGTGGAAGAATATTTCATTCAAACAGTTGACTATAAAAATACATAATTTTAACCACCAGAAATGATTCTCTGTTCTGGTATGGCGATTTGAGGTTACCTCCATTTATCTGCAAGTGGGCCAGAGCATAGCAGTACTGTTTTCTTCCTTATGTATTTAATGTCCTGGAGATATAATCACAACTGCCACTCAGCAGCAGGTGAGCATCTCATTATACTAAATCGTGAATGTTAGAAATGAAAATCCAACTTTATCCATCCTTTATGTGTTGCTTTTTAATTTACACCTTTATCTCTTGCTGATGACGTCTTTAGAAGGCAATCTAATAAGCTTCTCCTAGAGCTACAAAATAGAGTGTTTGCCATGCCTCATGATGAAAGTATTCCTGAAGGCTTAGGAAGCATGAGGGGTTATATATTTTCAGTTATATATCTCCTAAATATAATTGACAGTATACTTGACTTGGATGAAAATTCCAGTTGAAAAACAAAGTCATTTGGAAGACACTTTCTGAGCTCCAAACAGAGTACAGACATTTGTTTTTTGTTGTTGTTGTTTTTTTTTTTTTCTGTTTGTTTTGTTTTTAAGGCATAGTTTCTGTGTATAAATGTGCTGTCCTTGTCCTGGAACTAGCTCTTGTAGACCAGGCTGGCCTGGAACTCACAGAGATCTGCCTGCCTCTCCCTGAGTGCTGGGATTAAAGACATGCACCTCCAGCCCCTGAATTAGGCTTTTGTTTTATAGATATGTCATTTAGTACCATACAATGCTGAGTATACTATTTAATATCTTTGAGAGTTAGTTCCTATTTTATGAAATGAAAAGATTCTGGTGGTTTTGATGAATGATGAAAGACTGAAAACACAAAGAGTAAAAGATTACATTGCAGATTAGCCCACAACACCAAATAATTAGGATATATGACACCTGTTCTACACAAAGACCTGACAATGTCCTACATTTATACATGTAAACACGGACAAAAAGGTATACACATAGTATGCTTTGAAGCAAACAAAAACTTGAAGATATTTATTTCTCAAAAATCAAGTCGTTTACACACCAATTGAGGGCCAATGTTAACTGTTTCTGAATTAAGAACTGTATATCTCCTAGCTGAGAACATTTTCTGGGAATGCAGAGTGAAGATGAGTGGTTTCTGTCCTCAGAAACATCAAGCCTTTGCAGAAGCAGGTAAGGCCAACTTGGATCACTGCAGTCATAGAAACCTGTAAGATGATCTGCAGGTCACCCAGTCATGCCATACCCATTACTTATTTTTCCTTATGTGTGGAAAGAGAATGTTCATAATGTTCCACACCAATGACAATGAACATATTTTGTTGAGCATGGATGGAGTTTCTAATAAACATCTACTATACTGCCAAGATGTTTATTTTCATAAAAATAAATGCCCTCTTCAGAACTTTCTCTATCTCACAGACTGGATTACATTCATTTATCCCGAGTGCCCAATGAGAATAGTATCACATATCTGTAATTATAGATCCTGATTTTCTTCACATCTTCAGAAAATCTCCAACAACTTTGTTCTCCAGCTGAATGGGGTTCTACCTTATTCCCTTATGGCATTCTGAGTTTCTGAAGAACATTTACCCCACTGCCAAGATGGGTACTCTCATAAAAACACAAGTAAGCCTCAGGACTTTCTAGATATCCCATTTCAGTGATTATTTTGGAGATTCGTGTTCTTGACACATTTTCTTCTCAGCCTCAAGGAAACAAAAAAGTCTCCATCAAAACTTTATTTCAACTCACTAATGACTTTCTAACCTCAAAGGCTCTGAGGTGAATTACTATAGGATCGGTGTACAGTTTTAGACCAGATGATATGTTGTGCCATGCAGCATGCAGAAGTAACTGTGAGCAATGATTTTGCATTTTTGGTGCACCTTGACTCTCTGTTTAAACTGAATAGATTGTTTTGAGAGAGTTTAAACATTTATATTCATAATCCTGATTAATTAATACATGCATGTTTGTTATTTAATAAATTCAGTATTGATATTAAGAAAAATAATCCAGCATTTGTCGTAATTCTCCCATGCCATCATTGTTATACAAGCTTCACCTAAATATCTCTAATCAGATATAAGACACTTGGGGAAATTGCAACTTGCTTTCTCTAATACCAATATTAAACCCTTAATTAAAATTAACAAATGAATAAGGTTTCTCAAGCTTTATAGATTTGCTCCTTGTGTTGTTGCTGCTGCTAGGACCCAGGGCTTTATATTTACTAAGGAGCTCCTACCTCAGAGCTCAAACCCCAAATGCTTTATACAGATTGTGTGATAAATCTTCCCAATGTCAATTACCGAAGCCATTTCATTCATTGTCTTACAATTTGATATATTTCTTTTTATGAAAATAAATTTCATATTTTTCAGAAATATTAGCCATAAGCTGTTAGAGTTATGACTTACTTACAAGCCTAATCTATCATTTCTTATTTTATAAACTGAGTTGATTTGAAATAAAAACTGAGAAACCAATGAAATATTTACTTCAGTATATTTTGCTTTGAACAAGGAAAAAAAAATCTTTGCAGAGTAGATATCTCCTAGGGAGTTTTTAGAATTGAATGAGAGATATATATCTCAAACAAGCAATCTAGAATATTTATAATGAAATCAATCTGAGTTTTAAAAAAGCAAGATTCTCTAAGGCTTAGAAAAACTATAGAATATTCCCAGTGTTCAAGGTTTTGTCCAATCACAAATTTTTATCCTAATCTAAGTGAAATAGGAATAGAAACTTTATCCAGAAACTAATGGAAACAGATGCAGAGATTCACAGCTAAACACTGGGTTGAGTTCCCAAAATCCAGTCAAAGAGAGGGGGGTCAAGACCATGATGGGGTTACCCACTGAAACAGCTTACCCGACCTAATGGGAGCTCATTGCTGCTGAACTGACCGTGGAAAACCAGCATAGGAGCAAACTGGACCCCCTCTGAATCTGGGCGACAATTGTATGATGTGAGATCCCCTCTGTATGTTGTGAATACCATTGGTTGATCTAGAAACTGGCTTGGCCTGCTAGGGTAGAGGAGAGCTATGTTGGAGAGAATCCCTGGAGTCCCTGGAGATAGATATTGGAACTTTAGTCAGTTAGTCATTTGGCGATACACAGACTAATGGAAATAGGTTAAATTAAGATGTAAGAGTAGCCAATAAGAAGTTAGAGCTAATGGGCTAAATAGTGATTTAATTAATATAGTTTCTATGTGGTTATTTTGGTTCTGGGCAGCCGGGAGTGGAACAAGCAGCTCTTGTCTCCCAATAGAGATAGGCAGGGAAAACTAAACTGAATGCTGGGAGAAAGAAGAGCAGAGTCCAGAGAAGCCATGGAGCTGCTGCCAGAGAAAGACATGTTGAAACCTTGCTAGTAGGCCATGAGCCTCATGGTGAAACATAAAATAATAGAAATGAGTTAAATTAAGATGTAAAATGTATTCTTGATAAAATGTGCTTTCTAATTTTCTAACAGAAATTAGAAAAGCAGTTGTGGATTTTTACAAGTCTTATAGATTATGGACCAAGACAAAGAAAACCAGTGACTTCATAGACATTGGTTATAATTTAAAAGACACTAAGAAAAGTTCCAGAGATAGTATGCCTCTATGGATGGTTGCACTCTTGAGTTAACTCCAGTGACCCAAATATGCTCAGTACTGGCTGCCACATTCAGTATTACATAGATAATTCCCGCTGGCCATTCCCTTTCTTGTTTTGTACTTAAAGTCACAGAGAAATGTCCAGTAGACTAATGTCATGACTTATCCCACCATACTTCTTTTCCTAAAAATCTCTGTGCTAATCAGATGTTCAGACAACTATTGTTCCATAAAAATATACTGAGTGTTAATTAACATAACCACTGTTGGAGATACTATAATGAAAAATTCATTATTCTAATTGTTAGTGACAATTTGGTTTAAAAACATGTACTGAGAAACATTATGAGACAAAGGTCTTCCAAAATGACATTAAGTACCTTTGTGTTGGGCATTTACTGCTGGGCATAGGGACTGCCTCTAAGAGTGGTTTGTTTCCTCAGTGAAACCTCGGAGAAAACTAAGTATCCATTTGGGAGTACTTATTCATTTTTGATAGCTTCTTGGTTAGGGACGATTAGAAAGTGTGTTCACTTTCTCCGTTGAACAACAACAATGAAATCTGTCAGAAAAGATTAATTAAAAACTCTTTAATGGAGTTGCTGGCTGCATATTTCAAACATTTGGAGCACTAAACATTGTTTTGTTCTGTTTTAAATTGGACTAAAGTATAATTGAGAGAGTCCTGGAATTGTAGGGAATTACTAGGCAGGGGAAAGCTAGAACATTGTAACTAAAAAAGTAATAAAAATGTGTGTGCGTGCACGCCCATGTGTGTGCATGCGTGCGTGCCTGTCTGTCTTTCACAAATACATACATACTCAAGTGCACATGCACAGAGTTTAAGTGTTCACATCACTGAACTACAGAAAATTGAAAATAGTGTTCAAAAAAGTATACCCAGTTATCATTAAAAGAAGCTGATTGAAATCATAGGTCAAAGCCTAAAGGGGAACATGCTTCTGTATTTGGAAAAAAAGGATGTCACTACTATTCATAACATCATGGAAGCTTCTGGAAAAATATACTTGTCCTGGTTATTATGCCTAAAGGACTCTAAGTCAAGGTATCCCTGAAATGCTTGCACACTGTTGTTTATTGCTATACTAAATGCCTTAAGCAGAAAGTCCAAACCGTCTAAGAGTTCATCTTCTGATTAATGAATAAAGAAAATGTGAAACATATACACAATGAAAATTTCAGAGAAAAATGAAAAAAAAATGGAATTTTCAAGAAAATAAATTAAAAGTTACGTCAAATGAAATAAACCAAACAGGGAATATGGCATATTTTCAATCATATGTAGACTCCAGATTTGTGTGTGTGTGTGTATTTTTATTTGTACGTGTATGCACATGTATATAGGCATATGTGTGTGGGAAGTATAAATCATGAAACTAGAAAGGAATGCAGGAGCAGAAGGAAGTGAACTTAAGTAGTGGTGGAAATGGTAGCGACCGAAGGATGTAGGGGAACTATTTTTTGTGAGAAAGGGACCAAGTAAGGGAGATGAGTGGACAGACCAGGCAGCACAAGCTCATTAGAACCAAGTATAAGGGTACACATGGACAAAATGCTTACAGGAAGTCCACTGGTGTTTATGGTAAATTTACAAGTTAATTTAAAAAAGAAATAAAATAAAGTTATCCAAGATTTTCAAATTCCATGCTTTGAACACACACACACACAAAAAAAATACTGGAAGTTTTGCTAAGAAAAAATTGAAGATGTAGGTGTGTGTTAAACATATGTGTATGTATGTACCATTTTATTAAACAGTTTACAAATTGCTTGGCCTTGGGGTGTGATGAGCTCACTCACAGGTCCTGTTAATTTAAAGCTGACTTCTGGTTGAGCTGCAGAGATGGAATAAATAAGTATTCTGAACTGGTAATATCTTAATATTCCTTTTGAGAGTTTACAGAGTTTGGTGATTTACTTCCTTTAGACACATTTTTGTTTGGCTTTTGTTGTCTTATTTCTCTGTATGAGTTGATTAGCTTGTAAGCAACAATGAAATAAAATTATTGCACTGAATTGAGGTTTTCTTATAAGATTTGCATTTAAAAATAATTTTACATTTTTTTCTTTCTGTTCTTTGGTCTATTTTGTTTTTTTTTTCTGTTGTTTGTTTGTTTGTTTGCCTGTTTGTTCTTGAAATAGAGTTTCACTACGTAGCCCTAGTAGGCCTGGAAATCTTGTAAACAAGGCTGGCCTTGAACTCACAGAGGTCTACTTGCTTTTGCTTCAAAAATGCTAATATTAAAGGCTATAATAGTACCCCTTGAATTGCCGCCCATGATTAGGAGACAGAACTTTTATCCATTGCTCTTGACCAACATATCTTCTCCATTATTTGTGTGAGAAGATTTCAAATGCCAGCTGCCAACTTTAGTGGGAACATTGTGACTCTACATCCCTGCTCTATCTCTGACAAGAAAATGCTTTACTGATCTATGTCTCAGCATACACACATACACACGTGCATCTCTCTCTATATATATATAATTTTGCTCCAACATTTTTCATAGAAATGAAGGGGAATGATGTACTTTAACTTCCACAGAATGTTTACTTTCCCTGCAGGAGAAATATTTTCTCCTTGGAGGAGTTTTAAGGGGACATATATCAAACCCAACGTCCTCTTAACCATTTCTTTGCTGTAATTGATAACAGGAAACGTGCACTGTTGACACTCTCAGACAGCAGGACTCTTTCTCCTGCTTCTCACTTTATGCTGTTGCTGTGTCAGCTGCTATGAAGTGCTGACACTGGGCTGGGTTGGGGCTGTGGCCCATCTGAGAATTCACACGTCCTTAAGGTCTTACTGACTGATTGTTCCTCAAACATTCCTATGTACATAATCATAAAGGAATGCCTACCAACTAGCCTTGTTCTTTCCAAACTGAAGGGTCAACCAGACTGAGGAATTCAGTCCAGAAGAGCATCATACTGTAATAAAGAGTGAGAAATGGGGGCAAATGAGAAAAACCTTTCCACATGAGCGATAGTGTGTATTTGCTTTCTGTGCTCCGTGGATCTTGTTCAGAGCAATGTAATCACATGGAAATTGAATTTTTCAATATTCTGTTTTAATCTGTGCTTATCTTAAGAAGCCCTCAGTAAAACTCAATCATTGATCATTGATCAAGGAAGGACACCTGTGCCTGGGCACATACACATTAAAACATTGCATGAAGAAGGATATGAGAAAAGGGAGGAGAGTAGTACCGCTGCTTCTACCAATCCTTACAGGACTGGTCTTTGAGTTAGATACATAATAACATTCTAGCTTTCTTGTAACTCGTAGGAATGTCCCCTGTCACCTGACATCAGTTTATTTAGCATAGAGGGATTAAAATTTCTACTTGCACTCTATCTAATATGGAGAACTAAAAGAAAAGAAAGCCTCAGGAACAGCCTGAGGATTTCAAGATTTTTTTTGATATGTTTAAATAAACTCTCTGAATTTTATGAAGTTTAGTATCTTTTGTAAACAATATTGATAAAAATCTAGTATAATAAGTGACATCATTACGGTATTTTGTCATGTACATTTAAATTTTGTAACACGATATATTGTATTATAGATATAAAAAGTATTCAAGCATATACATGCACACAAATAGTTATATACATATGTATGCCACATATGTCCATATATATCACAAAACAGAAAATTTGATGATTCTTAAAATTCAAACCTATGAGTGTGTATTTCACTATATAAATTAAAAGGAATAACAATACAAGGATGTAATACTGAAGTCCTTTTGGAGTCAAACAATCATATTCATTTTGGTATTTTAAATTCTTCCATCTTGACCTACCTGAGTGACAAGAATAAATATTCCTAAAGATTATATTTATAGAAACAAAATAGGTGATGAAGATATGAGGCACAGGTTAAATATATGAATGAAGCCAGAGCAAGAAATATACAGACTTTTAGCATAATTACAACCAACCCCAAAGTAATGCTGTTTGCCTATGTCAGTCATGAATTGTCCAGACAGCAATCACTGGACAAAGGATTACTCAAGCAATATTTCGTATCAGTCTTTAGAATGAAATAAATGGTGTACTGCAATACGGTGACAATAGTGTTGCTAGTGACAAGAGTTGCCTTTTCATGTGCAGAAAAACAAAGTCTGACGGGATTCTTACAAATTGGTCACCCGAACTTGATGAGGAAAAAGCAGAATCCAGTGTCAGAAACTATCAACGCCTACAAGGACCATGACTGGCAAGGACAAGCAGCAGGTGAGCCAACGCCAGCAGCTAACAAAGCAAGTAAGAGCTGAATTCGGGAAGAGAGACTTAGTCCCTGCTTACTGGGCTGAGCAGTGCCTCTGCAGCCTATAATTATCTCTTTGACTGTACCAAAAAGCATTCATAGAAAGCAAGACTCCACATCGACGGGCCCAAGGCATGCATGGAGAATTAACTCCAGCTGCATAAACTTCCTAAGTTTTTTGTTTTCCCTCACTTTCTGCCATAAGGCCCATGGAAAGCCGCAAGAGAAGAATCTTAAAACTGCAATCCTTTCGTTGAGACTCAACCCAGTCTTGGGAGTTTCTGCCACTGTTCTCCATTTCCACACGATCCATGTGGCCTGAATGTTTCATGACATGGAGAAACCCAGTATGTCTGAAAGGCAGCTCTTCCCCACGCCAAATCATAGGACATGGGTCACATTCCTCCTTCCCTTGACAAACATAAATTAAACATCCCTCACTTCTGACATTAAGAATAGAAGGTCCTGACTGTGGCCCAGGTGTGTTCCAGACGTTAAGATATCAATTATACGAATTAAAGATGATGCAATCTGGGAATAAAGCAGATTAACGACAGGCCAGGGCAGAGGAGGAAAGCCAATATTCATCAAACACTCATTCTGTGCCAGGCGCCATTCCCAAAGACGTGAAAGTGTATTTGAAACACAAAGTGAGGAAGCACTGTCAAATTATGAATACACAGTTCAGAGAAATCCAGTCCCAACACATTCACACACACGGGAAATTCACTTGACAATTTACTCCACAAAATTGGTAAAACAAATCATGTTAACTCCCACGGTGCTTCAAGCGTGGAATAAATTCTAGTTGTTTTAAAGAAACAGTACATAAACAATTTAATTTGTGAAACAGGAACCATATTTTTGTTGTTGTTGTTATTGATCATCATTATTGCAGCAGTTGGGACAATTACTTTGAGCTGAAATATAGGAAATTTGATGATCATCTTTGTTCAGTAAAATTAGGTTCTACGTGGAGATAGAATTGTTATAGTTAATGTTCACTCTCCATTACTTCAATTTCTTACAGAGCACAGAGTAGGCAGCCATGTACGTCAGTATACAGTCCTACGGGAATATAAATGCTAAAGCATTAGAAGGATCATCAACCACAACTTTAAATTCATTTCAATAATGCACAGCAATGAAATTAAATGACATCTCCGGTTGTAGATAATATTTGGTTGTCTTTCTGATTATCATCAGCCCTCATAGTCTGCCATGTAGAAATCCTTCTGAGGCTAAAACCACAATTTTCGGGCAATATGTCAACTATGTGCAGTAATCGAGAATGGCTCAAAAGGCTGATGTCAATGCTGTCTGCATAGGCAAGCATTTCAACCGCTGCTGTGGGGCCTTGTTCAGATACCATTCTTTGAGTGAGTATTACCTACACACCTTGTAAATAATTGGACGGAGAGAAAAAGTACCACTTTAGAAAGAGTATGCTTTAGATATTCCGTATGAACTTATTGTACTTCCTAGTGTGATTTCATATTGATCTCAACGTAAGCCAACACTGTGGTATCATCAGATACACTGAACAGACATCCGAACCTCTGGTTCTTCCTTGTGTCACACGACAACACACGTTCTCTCCATTTGAGAATTGATTCGTTCATCAGAATGATTTCATTCTTTTCAGGAAATATGAAAATCTTACAAGATCATAGGGCGAAAAACTAATAACAATTTAGAAAAGTATCAGAGTTAAATTGATTCAAATGACAAAATACACTTTGTTGTTAGAAGTTTGTTCATTAGACATGGAAAGAAATTCATGGCGGTAAGTTCACCGCTAATCCCAATCAATTGCATTAGCACATATGAGAAGCTAAAAATCGCATGCAACTATTACTTGCACTTGCTTTTATAAATAAGCTGGTTCTTGATTTTTTTGTGCCTTTTATTAAGATTAGAGAGAAAACTTTAAAAACAGGCCATTCGTCTGAGCACTTACCTCATATGGGTGATAATAAGTGTCGTGGTCGGGATGAAAAAATCATCCACACGGTCAAACTGCTTTCCAACTGGCTGCGTGTGGATGGTGTGGTGTGGTACGTTCCCACTGGCCAGGGTTATCACCTAAACGCAATACATCAGGTTTAGACTGAAGAAATGTAGAATATGAGGCTTAATTTTCTTCAAGCTAAATACATTTGTATGAATAAATTGCTTTTCTTTTGAGAGTTGGTATCTTAGTAGCAAATTGTGATCCATAATATGTAGCTTTTTTTTTGTTTGTTTGTTTGTTCATTTTGGAGAAAGGGTTTCTCTGTGGTTTTTGGAGCCTGTCCTGGAACTAGCTCTTATAGACCAGGCTGGCCTCGAACTCACAGAGATCTGCCTGCCTCTAACTCCCAAGTGCTGGGATTAAAGGTGTGTGCCACCACTGCCCAGATATGTAGCTAATTTTTGAGAGTAAACGTTCTACAAAGAAATATTATAGCATATAACTTTTGCACAAGGCAGACACCTGAGAACTTAACATTCTCAGAACAGCTCTGATTACCAAGAGACACCGGATAACAAATACATGTATGCAACCTGTGCATTGCAGAAGCTATGAAACTAGTAAAACAAACACACATATAAAAAGAATTACTGTGGCATACTTCTCCGATAGAGCAAAGATAGCAATAAGACCATGAAAACAAGAGCAAAACATGGCATCACTTTAACTTTTGAAAACCTTAAGATAAACAAAATTTTGCTTTAAATTTTTTTTCTCATTTTAAAAATTTATTTATTTGTGTGTATGTGCAAGTTTAGGTGTGTGCTCATATTCATGTGTGTGCTAGATGCCACAAATATGAGGAGAGGACAATGTTGAAGGGGCAGTTCTACATAGAATATGATTATATTTAAAATATTTTATCTTCATATTCTACAATGCATCAAGTTCTGGAGTCCCCTTTATTCTTCCTGTATCTTGTCAGTGTTGAAAGAAACAATTATTTAATTAAAATTCTGTTCAAATAATGAGTATGCAAAGGGCTAGGTAGTGGCTCAGCAACTAAAAGCACTCACGCCAAGCTTCTCCTGCGTGTGAAAACATACTCCTCACCAACTGTGAAACTGTAGACTATACTTTCACCATGACTTTAAGAATAGCAGTTTCTACATTTTGTAAGGTATCGATGTCATTTAAAAAGTAAAATACAACTACGACACAATTGAAATTCTGTGGAGAATCACAAATTTGTATGACAGCTCATGAGCATTCTTAATAGTAAAATTATCAAAAATAATTTTCCTGAAAATTTATCAAAAATGTACATGTCAAAAAATAGCTTGAAAATATAAAATTAATACAGAGTGTTTCCTATTATTGAGTGAAAGCTGTTGCACCTTCCTGAGTGAATGGGTGCCAGTGTAAACATTGTGCTGTATGTAGCAAAGACTCCTCAGCCTTCAGAGCCCAGTGCCTGGCTCTCACCAGCAGGCTCTGTAATTGACATGATGCAAAACACAAGTGTTACCATGAGGGCCTGCCCACTGTTTCGATTATAGTTTCTCAAAAGAACCATTCATCCCACCTTTCACACATCTGAAATCCTATGTCCTTTGCACATGATTCATAAAAATCCTACTGAGTGATAGATTTCCATGATTATTGGACATTTCTGAAAAGTCATGGCTTTCTTAGGAAAGGGCACTGGTAAGCCACTCAAGGAATGATGACCTGATATATGTGCTTTGGAGCTTTTAAGGGTTAATTGATCTCAAGACACTAGCATTTGGTCTCATGAGAGCCAAGATGTGACATTCCAAAGTCTGTCTGTCTGTCTCTGTGTGTATCTATCTATCTATCTATCTATCTATCTATCTATCTATCTATCTATCTTCCACCCATCTATCATTTGTCTATCTGTATATCAATCCAGCCAGCATAATCTTTTTTATACACACACACACATATATATATATAATCTTTCTGCAATCTACATGTTTCCAATCAGCTTATCTTTATATAAAAATAAAATTTTCTTATATGAACTACTGTGATAGAAACTTTCCTTATTCTTACTTTCTTCCTTTTATTTTATGTTTTCACATATGGTCTAATTCCTACTTAGAAATTTGTTTTAAAATCACTATATTCTATACCTTAAAGAGTTTTATTATGTAGTCAGAGAAAAACAAAGTCGTCATTTTTCATTGACCAAATAATGTGGATAAAATTACTTAGGATGCCTACGAAGTCTTAGAGGCAGTGGTCGGTATAATATTTAAGGTTTTAAATAAAAAGTATTGTCACCATTTCAAAACTTGTTGTTTTAGTCACCCGAGTAGCTAAACTAAAAGAGAAATGAAGTAATTGATTAAAACAAAAAACACATGACAAACAGTAACCAAAAATACATTAAAAACACTTGCTGCTTTTTTAAAAAAAAAAAGTATTCAAGCTTGTAAAAGTAATTCTAAAGTTTTAAAACCAATTAAAACAATAGCATTAAAATATTTTGTAGGCATATAAATATATATAACACACAAATATATATATATATAATTTTATATGTATGATATTTTGCTGCCATGCATGTACATGCTCCAAGTACACATGGAGGCCAAAAGAGGAAATTAGGTTGACTGGGACTAGAGTTGCAGATGGTATAAAGTGGCCATGTTGGTGCTGGAAACAGAGCATATATCCTTTGGGAGAAAAGTCAGAGCTATTAACCACCCCAGAAATACATAATTTTATAGCCACACATGTTGGACATGTTGGGTTGTTTTGTATTGTCAAGATTAGTCTCCAATAATTAGTACTATTTCCTTGTCTGACCATATATCACCTTTGAAGTCTTCCACTGTGAAGGGTGCAGTGGTGTTGATCAGTCTCCGTCCTGATGTGGGATTCCTCTCTGTATGCTGTGATTACCATTAATGAATAAAGAAAACTGGCTTGGGCTGATAGGGTAGAATAGACATAGGCAGGGAAACCTAAACTGAATGCTGGGAGAAAGAAGGACTTAGTCGAAGAGACACCATGTAGCCCCACTGGAGACAGATGCCGGAACTTTAGCTGGTAAGCCACAGCCACATGGCCATACACAGATTAATAGAAACTGGTTAAATTAATATGTAAGAGTGAGCCAATAAGAAGCCAGAGCTAGTGGACCAACTAGTGATTTAATTAATGTAGTTTTTGTGTGATTATTTCAGCGCTAAGTGGCCAGGAAGCAATAAGCTGCTTTCTTTTCCTACACCTTCCCTGTGATAAAGAGAGAGGTTTTACTGGACTTAATGAGATGTGGCAAGAGTGACTGTGAATACTAGCCCAAATGCTAAGTAAGTCCCCTTGAGCTTCCACTCTTGTCTTCTGAAAGTGCTGGACTGTGCAGATATCTGGCTTTTGGGCAAGAGCTCAGAAAGAGGCGAAGCAAGAGCAAAAGCTCAGGAAGAGGGAAGCAATGGCAGGAGATCAGGAAGAGGCGACGTGTGTGATGGACCTGGAAAGAGCCAGTGGGACAGTGGTGACTGGAGCCATATTGTCATATATACATCTCACCTGCATATAGCCCAAATGGCTGCTACTTCACAAAAGTAGATAGCTAGTTCAGCTTAAGTCTAGGGTACTCATAGTTTAAAATATGAAGTTTTAGAATGGTTCAAGCTGTAAAATAGGGAACTAAGATAATATACTGTGTTTCTGACATTTAAAATGTCATTTCTAAATATAAAATGAACTATCTTTATTATAGCTTATTAAATTAATTCATCTCAAGAATTCTAGCATTTGAATAAAATTTGAAAAATACTCAGAAACGTTCAAAAGACTGTTAGTGACAACTACTTGGGAACCAAAATACTGCATCTAACCTACCTTACACATATGCAAAAAGTTTGGTGATTTAGGGCTCTACATTAGCGGCACACTCCAGGTAATGCTGTGTTCGCAGGCAGTGTGAGGAAGTAGTTCACAACAAACTTCCAGCAACCACCCTCTTCCGCTTAACCTTGTCTCTGAAGATCTGAAGGCTGTGGCACAAGGTCACAGTCACCTGATTTCTCTCTGCCTATGCTTCTGTGAAGTCATCACGTCAATGACCTCAAAAAGAGACAGTTGTCCCAAGACTAACACAGTACATCCCCCAATGAGAAGTAAGCCTGAACTCATATTACCAACTCTAGATGCTAAAGACGATAGAACAACCTTTACTTTGGTGGTCAGATTCTATGCTCTCTAGCTCAAGGCCTCACTGAGAGCACTGAAGCAAGGCCACAGTTCAAGTGCGTCCTTACCTGTCTATTAATGGGTGGATGGTTACTGAGGATGTGGCTCAGTTATATCACTAAACCTTCTCTGGTACCCATGCTTTGCTGCATCATTTGAGGTTCTTGACAGAAATTGCCAGTACGTTCTTATAGTTCAGAGGCTCTGTTACAGCAACAGCATACAGAGTAAGGTAAATTATAAGGTTTCTTTTTCTAATGGCATTATTTGTTTACTGTCATTCATTTTTACCATATTAATGGAATCTTTAATAAATATTATCTGTGATCATCCTGGTCTACAATAACTACTTGAGTTTTAAACATTTTTTTTTGCTCCTATGCATAGACAGCAATTGAACCACAGTTCCCATAAAGAATATCAGTTGTACAGCCATGGACATCTCTGAGATACCTAAAGGTTTAAAAGCCATCACTTCCTCGACTCTCATGCCATATTACCTGTAGAGTTGGTGATGTCTTCTCCATGCTGCCCCAGCTCAGCACCCAGACCTGGTCATGTGACTTGTCATAGTGTAATTTAACTGGTACAGGATCTGTGCTCACTGCCTGTAATAGAGAACAATTGAAAATCATAACCACTAAGTGGGTCCACAATTTTGGAGAACAATACGGTACTTCATAAACCAAGACAGCCATGGAACAACCTCCTTGACCTATTTTTCATGCCCCTCTTGCTTTGAAGGCTATCGTGAGAGAATGTTCTTTCATGTTTCCAAGGCTATTTTGACTTGATGAAATACTAAGTTCACGTAGAAATAGGCAATAGTTGAGGAGGTAGCAGGAGAAAAAAAAAAGCCCCAATTTTCATTAATGAACTTCAGTTGCAGCATAAACACATAGAAAGAAACCACTAGATTTGGCATTATAAAAGCAATTAACTAGTTTTATTACTCATAGGATGGCTATTATTAGATTTACATAGCTTCTTTGGATCAATGACAGATGTTTCATTTAAAATTTAGCATGCATTAATACATAACTTCTTATTGTGAGCAACAAAAGAGATGGCTATTATCAGTGAAATGGTGAAAAGCAGGAAGGGTCCTTTGGCTTTTTCTATCTTCTTTTATATTTTAAACTTGATGTATATGTGGTTATAACAGCCTTGTTTGCATGCTGTCTTAAACAGAATAATCATCAGGTCACCAGATTGTTAGAGAAATAGCTTAGTGTAAACAACAGCAACAACCAGGAAAACCTTTTAGATATTTGGTTTTTAATAATAGGATAGGACAAATGATGAAGGCTTGGGAATGTTTGCTTAAGATCAAGAAGAGATTATAATGGGAATTTCCACTTTGATAGAACTTAGACACTGCTTATGCTGTTACAGAGCCTTTTCTAGCTAATACCTTACATGGATGTACAGCCATCCATAGGGGTAAGAAACCCATGGCTGTTGCATCAGAGGTCATCTACCTCATGTACATGATACTGTACTATTCCCATTATGATCACAACCTCTATGAACACAGACACTCTGCCTATGTCTTCCAATTTATACTTTAAATATATATGAACATTTGTGAGACACTGCTCTACTTTGGAACATGAACAGCAACTCAAAAAGATTCCTATATCGGAAGCTGTGTGTCTAGAAGAAGTACTATATACAGTGCAGAGCCAGGGAGACACAGGAAACATCATGTTTGAGAATAGTTATTCTAAAACCCTTCTAAATCTCTTAAAATCGCAAGACCGTAGGAAGGCATTAAGCTTATTTTTTCTCATAAAATAGAACTAATACCTACTTTTAAAAGTTCCTGTGACTATTAGAATAGGTAATGGATATCTTTGCCTAGCAAATAAATATTAAGCACTACTGAACTACTATTAATAAACTACTGTAGGAACTCAGCTGCAGTACAGCTTACTCACTTGGTAGACTGTTTCCTTAGCATGCTCTTCGAGGAGCCCCTAGTTCCACTTTGTAGTGTATAGATGGGTGCACACTAGTAAGCGTTGAGTTATTTTTATGACCATGGTATTAATATTAAAGTGTTATAATAATCAAGATATAGGAGAAAATAAAAGAGTGCAGTGTCATCCTTTTTTTAAAATATTTATTTATTATGTATACAATATTCTGTCTGTGTGTATGCCTGAAGGCCAGAAGAGGGCACCGGACCTCTTTACAGATGGGTGTGAGCCACCATGTGGTTGCTGGGAATTGAACTCAGGACCTTTGGAAGAGCAGGCAATGCTCTTAACCACTGAGCCATCTCTCCAGCCCTGCAGTGTCATTCTTTAAAGGACTTACAGACTAAAGGGATTTGTGTGGACTTAGTATAATTCGACATGTTTATTTGAAGATGGCTACCTCCTTGAGAGGTTCCTGTATGCAGGCTGTCAGTGAAAACACTTCTACTCTCAGTTCTCACCATCAGTTCCAGAAAAAATAAATCTCACATGTTGAATCTTTACAAAGCAGCTGTAAATATACTTTGAAAATTTAATTGTTTACAAAGCATGGATATCTGTTTTTGAAAAGTAGTACTTAGTATATGTATTTATTTATTTACCAAAACTAAACCCGTGAACCTGTGATGCAGAGTTTAGCTTAAGAGAGTCTAAACATTTTGTAGGCGTGACTGCCAGTATTCCTGGGAGAATAAGCAACTGCCAAATTGTGCAGCATGCGAAAGTTAATTTCTGCTGAGAAAATTAAAATTGTTCTATTTACCAAAAATGACTACACTCTTCGCATGTTTTTATGAGTACATATAAGAAAGACTTTCAAAATTTTAATTCTTCTAATAGACTTATGTAGGGGTGGGCTTCATTCTTAACTTTCATTATTGGTCCTTAGAAGAAATAGTTTTAAAGTATAATAGGATTCTCCGTCAAATGATATAAACAAGTGTAAACAAATGTCTTCTCGTCTTCTAACTCAAGAGTTCATGCAGTGGATGCCACCTAGAGTGTCTGAATGCTTGACACTGACATCACTGCATTTCCAAATGTGTTGGGTCACTTTCATACCTATTTGGGATTCATGACCTTCATAAGGCTGGAGGAACACAGAGTTGATATACCTACCTGCACACATTACTTTTTATGTTCTTTTGCTTCTAAGGTCAACCGACCTCTTCTCACTTCATGAAAATGATATTTGTTAAAAGACAGTGATTTGGGACGGACGCCCGGAATGTGGTGTATTAGCATATGCTTATCTCCCAAATTCAGCCTGTGCTGAGTTCTACATTGTGCTTTAGCATTATTTACATTAGCCTATAGATATTATTTTCCTGGATTTTTTTGTCAGACTCTTCCAATAGAAGCCTCCAGAATCAAATAAGTATCATATAATTCTGGAAAGAACCTCTCTTTAAACAAAAATGAAGGAACCAACCATAATCAACTTAATAAACTTTTCTGACTAGGCTATTGTAGGTTATTTTTTTTCCTGACAATATACTAGATTTTATGAACATTTATTTCTGTGCATTGTCTGATCTTATATAGAAAATTCTACTGCAACCCATTGTCTGGAATTCTGTTGAAATATTAACCTTTACTGCGATATTTTTTCAAGCAGCAAAGCATGTTATTGTCCTACATGTTCAGGCTCCAGAATGGTTTGTCATGTAACTACTATGCTTAGTGCTACCATGCTGGGCTGAGCTAAACTCATCTCCTACTTGTTTTGTAAACATCACTGAAAATACACGGAATATGCAGCAGTAAAACAAAGGATTTCATTTGATGCACTATAGCTTTATAAGGGCATCGACAGAATCTTTCATCTTGTAATATTATAAAAAACAGTGTTGAAAGGCAAATACCATATATGCTTTGAGGGTAAATTTATTTTTATGTGTGTTTATGTCTTTATTGACCAGTAGAGAATAGTATTAATATACGTAAGTGATAAAATGAGTCATCGGTCTTTCTTGGGTAAGTACAACAAATGCAAAAATCTAAGTATACAGTGTACTGCTCACGGACAAGACGCAGCAGATTCTGTGAAGATGGTTCAGTTAGTTAGGGAGGAACAATGGCAATAGCAGAAAGACCCAGAAGAAGGGCTGAGACTTGAGATGAGGAAACAGTGGAGCACAGCTTGTTTACCAGTCTGACAAGGAGAGTACCAGCTGGCTAATTAAGTGAACCTAATTTAAACTAATGATGTAGAGTCTCAAGATAATGTGCTAATGGCTGGAGGAGACTGCTGATGATTCCAAGAATACTCCTGAGGTGTCACACTAAGCCTCTTCTGCACCCAGCCAGAACCGAATCTTGTTCCACGGAAAATGAAATGAGGTCAGTTGTTTACTAGTTAATCACCTATAAAGCGAAACATCATCTGTATGTCACTCTAGAAAACATCTGAAATAATTCGACATTTAAAATAATACCACATTTAGAGATACTGTTAAATTTTTTCACCTCATACTTTCCGATACAGATAAAAATGATGTTAATGAAAGAAAGCCTACAGATATTTTCTGAATGCTATTAACTTCAGACCTAAGCTGGAAGTATTTATATCACAAGAAACTAGTCTCTTTTATTAAACTATTGTGTATTGATATAACTTAATGTTGGAAAAGTTTGTAATCATCAAGTATACATTTATTATGAGTCCACAAAATGAGATAATGCACACTTATAACCCCAGCATCCTGCGGAAGACACAGGAGGATCACCTCACACCTGAGGATCATCACACATGAGCCACATGTCTAGATCTTGTCTCAAGAACAGCAAGGACCGGACCTGTATCTCTGAAGCAGAGACAAAAGCCAAGACCTTTGTGTCAACCCTAGCCCCATATAAGGTATGCTGATGTACTTGATTCAAAGCAGAAACCGTGAAGTGCCCATTTAATGGAGTGTTCGGGCTTTGCTTTGCTGTTGCCTTTGCTTGTGGGCTTCACTGTCCCATTCAAGAGTAGTCTAATGAATTCTATAGTACTTTCTGCCATGTTTAGGACACAGTTAATTTCTATTATGGTTAATGTTTTTGTCTAAATGTCCGACATACGGGATAGAAAAATACAGGGATACAGGAAGGAAGGATTTGAATTTAAATTTTGGAAAATGCAGGTTTCAGTTTGAAGCTTTCAAGTGGTCAAACACAAAGGATGCAGTTTGCAATGTTTTCTTTTTACTGTATCTTTCACTATAAAATTTGTATGCTCTGTCTTTAGATAGGCAGAAGTAATTTATTTATATTTTAATGGGTAGCAATATTGTCTTTAAACTTGAGCCACATGGAATATCACTCCACCAGCTTAATACTTTATCTAAATCTATGAAATCAGTCTTTTTAGAATTTTTTAATTTAGGAAAAAACATGGGGGTATTTAGTAGCATAAAAATTATGGAAGTCAACTCTCCAGGATATACACAATTTTTTAAAGCATGCATGTTCTGACAGTTAAATCCACACACTGCTAAGGTAATTTAAGACAATTACAAAGATAGATTATATCATGCAACAGGTAATAGGATTAGGAAACTCATTATCTGAAGATATGAATGAGCTAAAATTGTATGTGGAGAGCAAACAGAGAGCTTAAATAAAGTCAAAATTACCTAACATTTTATTTGTTTTTAATAAGAAAGATATGCATTCTAGTAGTGTCTTTAAAATGAGATGGTGAGGATTTAACTTATTCAGGCAATACTTGCCTAGTAAACTCAGGGCCCTGAGTTGAAGCTCTACTACTGAAGAAAAATCAAAGGGGGTGGGGAGTAATTTTGAGGTTATTTGGAGAAAACAGCCCTTATTATATATCAGAAAGAGTAAAGTATACACACACACATACATACACATACACATACATATACACACAAAAACAGACACACACACACACACATATATTCACTAAAATGGGGGATTGGACAGGGAGGTGACTCAGTAATTAAGCATTTAAATTCTCTGTTATACAAA
Organism: Alexandromys fortis; assembly: GCF_014885135.2. Classification (NCBI taxonomy): domain Eukaryota; kingdom Metazoa; phylum Chordata; class Mammalia; order Rodentia; family Cricetidae; genus Alexandromys; species Alexandromys fortis. The sequence continues at coordinate 10,425,659 of NW_026067939.1, read as the reverse complement.
CAAAGAAGTTAGAGTTGGGACTCCCCAAACCTCATAGTTGCTGGGTGGGTGTCAGTTGCTTACAATTCCAGCCTTGCTAGGCAGAAACAGAATATCACTTTTCAATGAATGAATAAATACTCCATTATATAATATGCCACATTTTCTTTGTGCATCCATTGATTGAAGGACATCAGTATTGAGTCCTTGTCTCACTTTCAGCACTGTATAGACATATACACACACACGCCATTTCTTTGTTAAATTGTGATGGTCATTTAAATTTTGACAAGTCATGGTACTACATTCCCTGTTTGCTCCTCTGTGTATATCCCTACTAACACTGTGCAAAAGTTCACGTTTCAGGATATTCTTGTCAACACATTCTGCTTGGTTTAATAAGTATGAATTGAACCTCCTTGTTGACTTCAATTTCATTTTTTAAAGCTTCATAATATACTCCTTAATGTATTTCACAATATAGAAGCAGAAGAGTCATTGCCAAATTCCTTTTATGAAGCTACAGTCACTCTGATACCAAAACCACACAAAGACTCAACCAAGAAAGAGAACTACAGGCCAATCTCACTCATGAACATCGACGCAAAAATCCTCAACAAAATACTGGCAAACCG
>NW_026067939.1:10337994-10422359 GCF_014885135.2 Alexandromys fortis | reverse complement strand
GGGCTGGAGAGATGGCTCAGTGGTTAAGAGCACTGTCTGCTCTTCCAGAGGTCCTGAGTTCAATTCCCAGCAACCACATGCTGGCTCCAAACCATCTGTAAAGAGATCTGGCGCCCTCCTCTGGTGTGTGGGTATAAATGGGGGCAGAAAGTTGTATACATAATAAATAAATCTTTAAAAAAAGATAAATAACATAATAAGAAGCAATCCTTTTCTCTACTTACTGGCTTCTTACATATATTCTATAAGAAAATGTACATTCAAATTCTTGTACTCGGTAAAGTCTATTTACCTAATTTTTGTATAGAAATTTTCTGCAGGTTCTAGAGATACTTACTAACTGACCAGTTGGGGAACCTTTGTCTGTATTTCTCTTACTGCTTCTAAGAACCATTCGGAATTTCATAAGGCATCATGGTGTTAGCTACTTTGAACTCTTCCTTCAAGATTAATGAGCTCCTGGCTATTTGTCTGGTGGTTTTCACTGACATAAAAAATGTTGACCCAATATTTTTCTAAATGTTCTAACACTTTATTTCTCATTTCTGCTTCTTTTGCTTTTGGAATTTTCACTGTCAATATATCTATTAGAAGAGTGGTGTCTCTTGGGTCTTTGAAGTTATATTTATGTATCCTTCATCTATTTTCTTTCTCTTCATTCTCTCAACCATTTTCACTTTTTTAAGTTCAGGAACAGTATTTCCAGAAATGTTATGATTTCCAATGCCAAACAATAATTTGTATAAATATAAAACCTCTTATTTACTGTGTGTGTTGGTGTGTAGATACATGCACGCTGTGTCTCACATGTGGAAGTAGGAGGAATAACTTGTGAAGTCACACTGTCCCTCTACTAGTGGGTTCTGGAGATCAAACTTAGACTTGGCAGCAAGGGTCTTGACTCATGCATGTCTAAATGTTATTACAATTCACCTTAGACAGAAAGACTATCATGTTGACAGTTAAATTTCAGGATGTCACAGGAATACCCACTCTTTTCTCATTAGCACATGAAATCATTCTTAATATAAGCAATTTTACTTCCAATCTAAATTTTAGTTCATTTTATGATAAAATATATATCTGAAAAACAAACAAAAAAAAAAACAAAACTGGGTGTGGCTTCTATTTTTTTTTTTTCCAGCAGAATGGAATAGTACCCAAAGATTTGTTTTCTCTTTCTCAGTCTTTCAGGAATGGGGCTTCACTTGCCTGTCATGTGCTCCTCTGCAGAAGCCCTCAGATTTGTTCACTTCCTTCACTCAGTGATACACCTGCTTTTCCAAGATGGCTTTGCCTTGATGTGGGATATTATGCCCGCACTGTTTTTACTTCAGAACTGCTTTTGTTCTTGTTGTTGTTTTTTTTAATTTTGCTTAAAGTTCTGTTACCCTTATTTAAAATGTCATGTAGAATTGTTTTAGTGTTTATTTCAACCTGAGCAAATTTTAGGTTCTCCTAGAGCATTTTTAATTTCAACCTTGATTATAATGCAAAAATTTAACATCTGAAAGTAGTTGTTCTCAGTTTAGAAATCTCACATTAATGTAGAATTATGAAAAATAATATCACCATAGAAATGCCTTTGTAATTTTACTAACATATTCATTATAGTGCTAGTTAGAAATTTTTTCATAGAAATTAACCAATAATGCAAACACATGCAGTTTTAAAATTGTTTAACAGTATGTTTCCACATTTTGCTTACTAAAATTAAACACATGCACATAACCTTAAAAACAACAATTTAAATATACTTTTTATACTTAACCTTGTATATTGCATGCAAGCTTGTATATTTATAATTATGTACAAATACTTGCATATAAAATGAATTTATATATATGACCAAAAATATATAAACGTATAAATATATTTGTAATTCAATATACCATGTACAAAAAACTAAATATAAGAAATATATAGCTAGTGGTATTATTTATAATAATAACTATTATAAATAATTTGAATATGCTTTAATTGCTCATTAATTTAAATGGTTAGAGCATAGACTGATATATACAAATATTACTTATTTTAATTATTTGTAAAAATTACTGTCACATTATCACTAACATTCAATTACTGAATATTGAAATTGTTCTTATTGCTTTAGAGGAATTAGAAGACGAGATTCTAATGGTTCTGGCTGCAATATATTAGCTACTTGATCAAATCTGCGTGTGTCGGGTGTGTGTATGTGTGTGCGTGTTTGAAATTAAGTTAATTAGGATATATTACTCATTTGCTAAAACTGAACACACTATGATTCATAGCTGGAAATAGTTTAATTCTAGGCACATCAGAGCCCTTTACCTGAAGTTTAGCATCATTCTAGACAATTTCTGTATGTGAAAAAATAACCAAATACCAGTTAGGAACATGCATGTACACTGACAAAGTCTCTGCAAGTCTGTGCCTACAGAAGACCACAAAATGCCTTGATTGAAGATTTTGAGATTATACTTGATTTTACATTGGGAAATATACAAATATACACTCCATAATTACAAATAATTAATTCTAGTCAATTCCTTACAGCAAAATAATAATGCAAACACAGTCTACATGAAATTAGAACTCTTCTGCAATAGTAATTACCAGACCTAGGAGCCAGAATAAAATAATACATATTTTCATTTCTATGCATGTCCAAACGATGGCAATAAAAATGGTGGCAAAATATATGCAATTATATATATATATATATAGTAGGATTATTATGAAGGAGTAATAATGATATTAGTACTTCAACAACATACTCGTAAGGAGAATCCATTTGTACCCACACACAATTTTCTAATCTAGGTGCTCAACTTGAGTCTGAAAACCCTCCACATAGTTCTGTCAGAATCTACTTTCTCTGTTTTAGAATTTCATGAATTCTTAAAATTTCCTTGCATTTTATAATTATAACAGGGACTTAGAAAATAATAATTCATGTGATCATTGCATAGCATTTGGCCATTTTATTATCCATAACTTTTATTAATTTTTAATTTGACATCATTGTCTGAAGGCAAAATTATATAAATAATAAGTGATGTTGGCTTTTCCCACTTTTGAATATCTACTAGGAAATATATATTCAGTAAGTGTCAGCCCCTACTTAAAATTGAATTTAAAGACCAACTTGATTAGTCTCAGATCATGCATCTAATTTTAAAATTCTGGCAAAGAATACTGATCATTTCAGACCAAATGCTTCTAATTTACACTGGCCTATTTCAGAGTAAATCAAAATAAAACTACTCTTGTCAAAATTCAACATCATCCAAATCATATGCAAATGAAATCTAACATACAAACTATTTGTTCTCACAATAGTTAAGGAACCATTTAATTGGATAGCCATGATAAATATGTGAGCCTGGAAGTTTTAGACCCTGTTCATAATTTTAATCAACATTTCACTATCCATTCTCACATCAGAATCTGAATCATTAGACTCAATGTCAGTCGGGAACGTAGATTATGGCAGGCACCAGAGCCTTGTATTAGAACCAATTCCATTCATTTATTTAAGTTGCAATAGCAACCAATCCATGAATATAACATAATTAGATGAATGATTGACTGGCTGGCTGGATGGGTGGATGAATTTATGTGAAAGGGTTAATAACACAATTACTCTTTTTTTGTACTTCATAGCAATTTTTATTCTTTTATATAGAAATCAAAATGTGTGGGTTAATTTCATAGCGATATTGACTATAAAACTTATCTGTACATGTAAGGGGTGGTTGGGCTCCATTGTCTCTAAGACACTTAGATAGTAGATAGGTAATAGATAAATATGGCTCTTTATATGCCAAGGTTTACTGTAAATGCTTTACCTGAATGAATTGATCTTAGCTTCAATATAACTTTAAAAGCACAAATAGTGATTATTCCCATTCAAAAGTAATACATATCTCACAATGCTAGCTTAACCTTTTTTTATTTTTTTCTTGTACTGAGGCCAAAGATCTTACTGGCCCATGTCTAAATTTTGGAGACAGATCTCTAAGATACAATACTTTTTGTGTGTTATTTTACATTTGAATTTAAGCAAATTGACTCACAGCATAGTGTTGGAAAGAGTAAGAGCTCAATGATGGTGGTTCATATGGAAAGATGAATGAGATATGCTGTGAATTCATCATCATGGCAGTATCTATTAAAGGTTGGCTTCTGTATCATTGACATATGGTTCTGTTTCATCATTTATAGCAATCTAATATTTTTTACTAACTTGTAAATTTTACTACTGTGTCAACTTTTGTTAAGGTAACAGCTAGGGAAATCTCAATTGGCTACCAAGCATGATTTTCTTTTTATTGTTTAATAAAAAGGCAATTAGTCATGTTAATATTATATGAGTCCAAAATTGAAATATTATAAAATAAAAGATCTTTGAAAATTTTTCTTTTATTTCACTAGATGCAAAGAGAATAGTTAGACAAAACTCTTAGAAGGCATAAATAGTTTTTAGTTATCCAAGTAATGAAAGAAATTCATAATAACCAAATGTCAGCAAGTTAGATGGTAGAGACTCTAAGATTAATGCGAATATAACTTTCAAATCTCATTTTCAAAAGTATCCATCAATCATACCTGAACAACTTTTTGGGACTGCACATCAACAATCAAGATTCTATCCAAAGTTGGCTGAGCAACATAAATGAACTTGTCTTTGACATTAACAGCGGAAGCCCATACACATCTCTGCACTTCATCCTCTTCATCTTTGGGACAGACTTCATCCTTTATTTTAAGAAACAGGAAAAAAAAAGTTTGCATCCAATATTATAACATGGTGATGGCAGTATCCTGAGTAGAATTAAAGTTTAGTGATTTAGTTCACTCAACATTAAATGTTCAAATAAAAAGGGCGAGTTAATAGAATGCAGGGCAAATTTAAGTTCATTGCATATGTATAGAAACGAATGTAAAGAAGATTTCAGATCCCCAGATTAAGTGGAGGAGCAGAAAAGAAACCACTGAGATGATTTCTCGTTATTATGGAGAAGGTTTTATTGTGGATAAGAGAGAAGAAATACCCTGAGGCATCCAAAAGACTCCAGAGCATAGAGAAAAAAAGAATCCGATTAGACCTAGCCAAGCCTAGGGAGTATGAATCATAGAAATAACAAGAAAGAAAGTAGTGAGAATAGCCAAGGTTTGGGAAAAACCTTGCCATTATACAGAGAATGAGCGAAGGGTGTCTGGGATGTAGGAAGCCTGTGAACTGCAATAATCTATATGCATGATTACGGGCTGAAGGAGCATGGAGAATAGCGTGGACTTTGATATGCTGAAAGTTGTCAGAGGTAGATGGCAATAGAGCAATATGTCCCTCCGCCAGAGGCAGGGAGATTTCAGAATTCTGGAGGAATATTGGCTTTTATCTAACTACTTAATTCCTTCTATTGGCCAACCTGAGTTGAGACTCCACTCTGTTTTGGACAAAGTCAATGGGCTTGCATTTTTGTGAGGGTAATGGGGGTACCGTTATGACATGATAACCAGTTACTGATTTTACTGGGAAAATGCAAACCCTTTTCACCTTTAACCACATGTTTATGAACTTAATAGTTTAACGAAAACATAATAAATTTAATTTTCTCCTAGGATCTCTCAGTTCCAAAAGTGTTTAACAGAGCAAACATAATGCAAAAATTCATTCACTTTCTTATATTATTCTTCCCCTTTTCTTAATTGAAAATGGACTTTTCTCTCAAACAATACATCCCAATCACTGGCTCCCCTCACTTCACTCCTCCTAGCTCCTCACACCTCCCCTCTCCCTCGGGTCCACTCCTCTTCTTTATCCTCTTCGGAAAAGAGTAGGCCTCTAAGAGGTGATAGCTAAATAGGACAAAACAAGAAACAATAAGACAATGCAAAAGCCATCAAATAGAGATTGGACAAGGCTACCCAAAAGTAGGAAATGTATCCCAAGAGTAAGTAAAAGCATCAGATACACACCCATCCCCAATGTTAGGAGACCCACAAACTACAATAGCACCAAGCCAACAAGATAAAATGCCAGCAGCTGCCTTATCACACAGAAGTTCTGAGTATACACAAACGCACAAAATGCTGATGAATAACTTTTGCAGAGATTTACCTAGGTTTTTATTTAGGACTGATAATTGCTAACTAATGTGGACTTGATGTGGGATGTCCTACTGTATATATGTTGCTAATGAATAAAGCTGTTTCAGTCAATGGCTTAGCAGAGTAAAGCCAGGCTGGAAATCCAAGTAAAGATGCAAAGGAAAAGAAGGCAGAGTCGGGTCAGATGCCAAACACGCTGCTGATGAAACAAGACATGTAGAAAATGATGTAATGTCATGGCCAGGGATATATAGAATAATAGGAATGGGTTAATTTAATATGTAAGAGCTACCTTGAAATACGCCTGAGCCATTGGCCAAACAGTGTTGTAATTAATGTAGTTTCTGCGTGATTATCTGGGTCTGGGCAGCAGGGAAAGGAAAGTATAGTCTCTGTCTACATGGGCTTTGCTTTGTTTGTATACTTTTGTACAATCTAACACACACTATCCAATCCTAGATGAATTTAGCACACCTGCTTTCTTCCCTAAATCATATAAAATAGTGTTCCTTGGATGTTCCATTTCACATCCTTGTTAAAGAGGACTCAGCAAAATCAATTAGAGTAGTGGCATCAGGCATGTGTGATTATATTAAATATCCAATAATACAGTATAGGTCAGGTAGCATATCCATTGCAGGTAGTTTTCATGTTTGTCTTAAAATTCGCAATATCATGATAATATCAGAGCATCTGATAATGAGGTATTCCTGGTCCCCTGTTTACATTTTATGACATCAGGTGTAACTCAAGGCAGACACAGAGCACCCACCAGCTCCGATCTGTTCAGTTTGTCACGTTCACAAACATGCCAGCTCCCTGTTCTTCGAGGCATTCCTTTGTTCAGAGAACAAACTGTAAATAACCTGCAATCCCAGCAGTCAGTTTGAATGATACAGGTAGTTCTGGGTTAGGAAAAGAACATTATTTAATAGCTTGCAGCTTAATGGTTGTTTAACAGTGGGGCTATAGAGAGAGCCATGGCAGGTTAAAGAGGGCACGCAAACCTGGAGGCAGAACCTGTTTAAAACAGTTTAGTTTTGAAATTTCACTCATCAGTTCAGATGAAAGCCCTGGGTAACTTTTCTTCAGAACCATACTGAATGTCACTGACAAGAGCCTAGTTTTCTGAAGAGATAAACAGCAGATAAAGTATTTATGAAGGTACGAAGAGCTGGGAAGAAGGTTGGACTTGAGGTTGATGACTGAGAAAAGGCCCTGAATATAAGGAAATTGTTTACAGATGTGTTGCCCTTGTGTAAAATCGCCCCACTAAATCTGCAGAAGGAATACATTGTGAACACCTGACACAGAGCTGGCAGCCCAACAACCGCTAGACCAGGAGCAATTTCCACAGTTGTTGCTTCCGAGTGATTCAACAGTAAACTAAATTGCTTTACTTGAAGATTGTTTTCTATTTGTATGCCATTCCCCAAAGGCACCCCTGGCCAGACTTGTAATCATTTTTAAAAGGCCATTAGGAACTTCCTCGTAGACACCTTGAATTCGCTTTATTTTGCTTATGCCATTATTTCTGATTAAAGCCTGCTAGGTTCCATTTAATGACAGCACTTCTCTTTTTCAGATTAAACATATTAATACCTATATTTGTGGGTGGCAATTATAGAGAAATATTATTCACATGTATTGAACATTTAATGGCAAAACACAACAATAACTACAATAAAAAACAGCAATTAAAATAACATATGCTAATAGGATAAGAGTCAGGGAAAAATATAATTCTAGTGAAAACTTAGAACTTATTCTGGTTGGGTCATTTCCATATTAAATCCTAAATTTCATGTATATCTGTTATGTTACCCCAACCATTAGAGGTCTAGAAGATTTATGCTGGCTATGGTAGAGGATTTAATTTTGGAGTTTAATAGCATTGTTGGCACCTCCTATGTGGAACCTTAGTAAGTCAAAGTGGAAATTATAGCCACTTGTTTTAACTTGGCAATTCATCATTGTATTTTTTAGACTGTTTGTCCATTATAACGATTTGGCCTCAAATGTCTACTTTACCATCTTCCCTCTTATTCTGCGTATTCCTGCCTTCAGCAGATCTTGCATTACTGCCCTTGGGAAAGACACTTTTATTCTTTCATTTGCATTAAATACTTCCATGATTCCATCACTCAATGAGTTTCTGCTAATTATCTGTCTTCTTTTGTACTTCCTTCTTTCTTTACCTCCTTTCATTTCTTTTTAAGACAAGATCTCTTATATCCTAAGCTGACCTGCAACTCTGTATGTAGCCAATGATGACTTTGAACTCCTATTCTTCCTGCCTCTACCTCCTGCCGGTATGTACATCTGTGAGCCACTGTGCTTACTATGTGGTGCTTAAGATGGAACCTAGGGAGTCATGGTTATATCAAGAACTTTACCGATTGAGCGGCATGTCTAGAGCCCCAGAGACTTTCATTTCCCTCTCCATGATCTTAGGATACCTACCCAGAGTTCCCTGCTTTCAGAAATGTTTACAGTGCATTTCCTCCTCAGTGATAAACAACAAACTATGAACAACTTAATTGGATCAATCTGCTTCTCCATTCCAAACATGCATCTTACTTTATTCAGATCTTTGGAGAATATTCTAGAGTCATACTTCCCTTTCCTGATTGAGGGTTTTCTGCAACCACCAACATCAACAGAAAACGATCCACTGGAAATAAGATGGTTTGCTTCAATAGGATTCTGTAGTCAGAGCTGGTTCAAAGTTAAAGGCTGAGACCCACTGTTTATTTCAGGCTTTTAAAGCCATGAATAAATTGGTAAAAAGATTTCCTAGTAATAACTAACTCAATGCCATGTGCATAACCAAACTTAAGACATGACTACATTGAAACTCTTCATAAAATACACATATTCCATAATGAGAAAATCTATAGATTAAATGAAAAAAGACTCAAGCAAGCTAATGGTGGGGATCTGTGGGAGGAGAGAACTAGAGATTGAGACAAACAAGCTTAGGGTAAGGGGCTGGCGAAGTCAGTGTATTCCGGCCACACATAGCACAAAAGTTACCAGGCTATCTGTTATTCCTGTCTGCCCCAAGCCTTCTAGGTGAAAATCAGTTATACCTCTCTCTCTTTGAAGAGAAACCCTGTGTGTTTAACATTTGTGGCTCACCTAGTGCTTATCTGTGAACACAAGGGCTTCCATGTCTCCTAGGCTTCACCTTTTGCCCCAAGCAATCAGACCTAAAGCTAGTTCCCCTGTGTTACCTTCAGTAAAGGGCAGTCTTTTAAAACCAACAGAGAACTTAGGATCTCATATTTGAAAGTGGGGCGATCCAGCCGTGAAGATGGCAAATATTTTCCACATATTGTCAGTGACTATATAGGGTGACCCAGAGCATGGTTTTCACTCCAGCTCCAGAGGATCTTACACATGCCACTCACCTGGGCATACACCCTGAGCACACACATAAACACATTCATTAAAATAAAACAAACCTTTAGGAAAGAAAATAAAGAATTTTAGTTCTTTAGCCAGAGAGGCCTTGAACTTTCAATCTTCTGCTTAAGGCTCCTACGTAGCTAGGATTACAGAACTTGATCACCAGGCTCATACCAACCACTAGTTTTCAGTCCGTGGACAGCACTGAGTAGCTATTCTAAACCTAATATGGGACAGAGCTGTACTTGTAAATAAAGCATAATTATGGGAGCATGCTTCATCAAAGTATTGTGTTTTCAAATCTCTTTATGATGTTTCAAACACTTATTTTCTTCCATTACTGAGACACAGGGCCAGAAAATCAGGGGCCCATAAGTGTATTCAGTCTACTGTCTATGTCACTAGTATCCAGGAGTTAAAGCTGTTTTGTATTTCTATTGGAGAGTAAAATAAAATAGAAAGAAGTCAACAATTGAATAATGTGTAAAGCATGCATAGGATTCAGTTTTCTGTAAATAAAGTGTCCCCGAGATAGAGCCACATGGACCCATTTATTTAAGAGAAAAAAAAATGGCTGCCTTTCTGATACAGTGACCCATGAGTACTTGGGCTGCAGAGCCTAAAAATCTTGTCAATGAAGAACATTTTGCTGCTATCTGACTTCATACCCTTGTTATAAGGTTAATTCTTAGTTAAATTCTCTTTGATCCTGGTGGCTTTATTTTCAGCTAATTGTGGGAAACCAGAGCTCAAGACTGGTTTCCTTCACCCATTTCCTCTATGCTACATGTTCATTCACACTGAGGACCACTATGGTCAGATGATGCCAGACTGCAGTTTGTGGTTATCATCTTCCAGACCTCCTTGATTTAACTGTCTCCAGAGAAACTGTGAAGTATAATAGCACAGAACAAACATTAAACATAAAAAGAAATAAAGTGGTGAATACTTGAATCAAAACTCAAACCAAGAAAAGGTGAATTATTTGCCTATGTGGGCATAGATGGGTAGATGGGCAAGTAGAGTAAAAGACAAAATAAAGTTTGGTTTATGTTAGGGAAACTCAAAAAAATAAAAGGAAAGAAGGAAAGAAAGAAAGAAAGAAAGAAAGAAAGAAAGAAAGAAAGAAAGAAAGAAAGAAAGAGGTACCAGTTCCATAAAGTATTAGGAGCAAAGAAACAGAAAAAGAAAATGAGAATTAAAGTCATTTCTAAACACACACATACATATGTAAGAAGAGTTTGCATTAAAATATCTCAACAATTAGGAAAATTTGAGCTGTACTATGTGAAGACTGACATGGGCAATAGAAAGGAATTCGAGCGTGCTGAGACTAATTACAAGTCATGCCAGGTTCTCTCAGCTATAAGGAGAGGTTATCTGGTGGTCCGGATGGTCCAGATAAACACTGTTTTATTCAATCTACACAGCTGTGAGTGAGAAGATGGCATTAGTATTTTGACCCACCACCATTAGTGGTACATGAGATGTCCTGTAATCTACACAAATTATCTTGGACGCTGCATTAAGCAGCAGCATGGGTTCATCCCAGAGTATGCTGTAGACAGGGAATAAATGAAAAGTTGTTGGAACCAAGGGGACAGGGGCTGACATCCTAATTAGCAGGTACACATAAGCACTTAGGTTGAGGGCTTGCAAGCTGCTGCACTGTACTCTTGTTGCTTGTCAGTAGCCAGTGAACAGAGACTAGATCGAGCAGCTTTGTCTTATCTCATTTTTTGTGCTTTTCCATCAAGCAGCTTCCCTAGCTCCGAGAAATCCCCCGTCTGGCAAGAAGGAGAAGGAGAATTGGGAAACCTGCTCTTCTCACTGCTGACAATTTATGAGTCACTGTGGCCCCTGTTCCTTAATGCTGCAGGCTCTGTACATCACAGAATAAAGACATGGGACCACTGTGTTCCATTATGCACTAACCACTCCTTCTTAGCACATACGTTGTATAAACTGATTGTACTAGCTGAGCCCAATAATCTTACTAAAATCATTTTATTGCAAAGAGCTTTCAAACCATAAACAGCAGACAGCTGGACAGATGTATCCCTCAAGCCAGCAGTTAACCAAACCCAGTGTTTAAAACTAAATAAACCTCTCTATATACAAACATTAATTATATAGACATCCTCAAAACATATAACCCAATTTATCTTATCTTCAATAAGTTTTTTACTCTCAGTAGATTTTATTAAAAAGCAAACAGAAACAATAATTTTCCTCAGCTCTTAAAATCACACCACCCATTTTCTTAATCAATGTAGATTTGGTTGCTGTAGTCCCATTTTCTGCATGTGAACCCGTCTATCACAATGTGTCCCAGGGATTTTCTTGCCTAGACTTCCTCAGAGTTTATATTCATGTTCCAACAGTTTGACTAAGCCATATCCTGTTGTACCCAAATAAAAAGATTAGCCTTTGACACATTTACTAAATATGATAATGAGGCAAAGATTTTGGGGGCATAAATATGTGTTATCTTACTCATGGTAGATAATAAATGGATCAAGTATTAACCTTCTTTGTACCATCTTTTCAGTCACTGTCTTGGAACTCCAATTCTACAGCAGTACTAACCATAATGTGGTCTCTGCACTGCTGTGTCTGAGACCACCATCAGTTACTGAGCTAAAAATAACCTAGAGTTTCAAACAGCTGTTTAGAGCCTCCTGCAGGCTTGACTAGTGCAGGCTACAGTGAACATTATTGGATTATCTGGAGGATTTCATTTGGCCAAACAACTGACTAACCAAAAGCAAACACGAAAAGTTAGACTGAGCTCCTGTGTCACAATTTCCTATTTTAAAAAATGTATGTTAGATTCACAAAACGTATGTATAACCAATGTGATCAAAATTTGATTCCACTGATGTAAATACAATATTCCATTTATACTTGGAAAGTCATGTGTTAGGTTACAAACATTTTTGTTGAGTGATTCTTTTCAATTTCTCATAAATGTTGTAAAATAATCATCATTTAGAAATTACATCAGAATATTTAATTCTGTATTATAATGGAATCTCTTACAGTTTTTAGATATATGTGTATATAAAACTCTGTGTACATATGTATATAATCTGCCTGAACAATTTATAAATACTATAGTTGCAATGTTTTCTTTTCCAATTCTGCTTTGTACAATGATTACAACTTATATTTAAAATAGACCACTAAACAAGTTAGAACCAAAGGACATTTTTTTTTCCTCTTCGGTTGCTGTGGATGAAAACCCAAGGATTTGCTTACATTAGCTAAGGGCTCTATCGCTGAAATGTAACTAAGCCTCTGAGAATACCATACTGATTTTCTAAAACACTAAAAGGAACCGAGATAAACGTACTTTCATCCATCCTCTAATTGAAATCACTGCTTACAACCCAAGCGCTGTACCACCCACCCCTGAAATGGAAAGCAATGAATTTGTCACATTCTATTAGAAATTTCATGATGTCAGTGTAAGCCAGAATAGTATCGGACATACAATTTGGGGACTTTTTTTTTTTTTTTACCCTAACTGGTGCTACACTAGAATACTAGCTTATTGTGTGATTTTGATTTCAGGACATCAAAAGCACAAAGACTATACTAGAGAAATTCTTACTTTCAACCTAATAAGAATGCATTTGTGTAATTTACTGTCAGTGTTAGAGTTAGGCGGAGGGCAGTGTGCAGGCGGAAGCCAAGCTGTAATGGGGAAGCAGAACAATCAGCCTGGAGGCTAATGATGCCCATGTGGACCACGTAGCAATACCCTTATATTACTCGTGAAATACTTTTCATAAGCCGTGATTACCTCTTTAGCGAAATGCATATAATAATGTTTTCCATCAGACAGAGTCATTGTGAGGATTAAACAAAATCATGTTTGTATTGTCCAAGTAATCAGTATAACTCACCTCTTATTTTCAGGTAGAATTTTCTCTGGGGACTGCACTTCATGGAGTTACACTAGTCTATATATTTCACATAAACTTTGTTTTCATTTCCCACCGTTGTTTGCACAGATTTGGCTGCATGCATTTAAGAGTTTCTGAGTGATTTTACGTGTGGCAAATGCGGATTTCTCTCTGTCGTTGACTATCCTTATTGAACTTACTAGGACATTTCTCATTTACTCATCTAGATTTTGATAAGACTGAATTCAATTTATATCAACTTTTTTCAATTCATGCATGAAAATAAGAGGTATTAAATGGCACAACTGTATCTAAGTGTAAAATGTTTATCAAAAATTTAATTCTATATGGATATCTGACATGATAAATAATAGTTAGATATTAAATACCTATAAAATATAATGAGAAAACTGGAGACATTATAAGTAAGGGCAAATTAGATAGCATTCCAGTCCTCCTAGACGTTGCAAGAGACTGAAATTCTAGGTTAGGCAGGGGCTCACATGGCTGAGAATCCTAGGGATAGAAATGTTGTGTCTATTGTACAGGCTTGTATTTGAAAGAGTGAGAGAGATTAACCTAATTCTCCCGGCCAAAGACTTCAAGTTACACCATATAACCAAAAGAGAGTAGTTGGCAGAATGTGTTGAGATGAAAACAAATACCAAAACCCCACTGAGATATAGTAATTATGGTGAGTGTCAATAACTGTGAACTAAGTAGGACCTGGAGCTTCACTTTCAAACAACTGAAGAACTAGCATGAACAACTGGAATTAAATAAAAGACTCAGTTTAAGTTTGCTTCTTAACATAATGAAGGATTTTTTTAATCACAAAGTAGTAATAAATTTGTTTTATGAAGTGCACTTAGCAAAGTGGCTAGCAAAGAAAAACTAATAATGAAAATCGGTTACAACACAGCATACTACTGTCCTACTGTCCTATTCTTAAAGTGGTAGAAAGTTGATTATAGTCAAACAGAAGTCCATCCATTTGAAATACTGATATTCCTTTCAAATATATTGTTTACCTTAATCATTCTGCAAAGAGAGAATATAAACTTCAAACACAGTGTGGACC
The DNA here is from genome assembly GCF_014885135.2 of Alexandromys fortis. Classification (NCBI taxonomy): domain Eukaryota; kingdom Metazoa; phylum Chordata; class Mammalia; order Rodentia; family Cricetidae; genus Alexandromys; species Alexandromys fortis. The sequence goes on along the minus strand of NW_026067939.1, from coordinate 10,407,854 downwards.
CTAGTTTTATTTGTATTTGCACAAATACTCCAACTAACTTTCAATACATTCTTAGGACTAAAGAGATCAATAAAACATTGATTCCCTAATTATATACCACACAGTATGATTTTTCTGACTTTGGTTATTTGTCAGTATAGCATTCTAAATGCAGACAAGATCTAAACTGCTGTGTTCCCTTCGCCTCAAGTCTATCTTGGGCTATTCATTTCCCTGATCAAACAGTGCTGTAGCATTATTTAAAAAAAACTGACAGCGGCTTAAATGTGAAATATTTTAGAAGGAAAAATCTAGTCATTTCAAGCATTTAAAGTAACTTTGATTTGGATTTAATTCACCTTGAATGCTGCATCTCATTTGAAGTAAATTATGTCTCATCATTATGAATTCATAAAAGAAAAGGGCAACAGACTATTACAAAAAATAGTTAAATAACCCGGAATGTGCGCTGTGGCCTCCTTCCCTTCTCAGCCCTTCGTTTTCAGGATGGCACTGAGTTATGCATTCTATAGGTTTCTCTTTTTACTGATTTAGTTGTGAAAAAAGATTCTCCTCGATGTGTAGACTATGTATATCTACTACGCATTGTCAGTGAGACGGAAGTATGGATTGAGTTCCTTGTCGGTCTGTTGACTGTAGTTAGCCCTTGTAACACCACTCAAGCACCCCACTTTGATCCCACAGTGCACAGTGTCAGAAGCAGATGGTGCCCATCATTCAAATGGGTTTCACCCACCCTCACATATTGTCTAGCTAGAAGCGCCTGATGTGGTAGACAGGCTGCTTTGTTCGTTGAGTCTGCTACTGGCTGAAAAAAAAATATCCTGTCATAATAGAATTATCTCCACTAGATTATAAATCTATCTGCAGACATAATTATACACATTTCTATTTTAAAACCTGACTGTAGTTTACACAGAAATCTGTGCCACATAAAAATGCTAATGAGGAACAATGCATCTGATTAACCTTTTTTTTTCTAGCATCAGTGATGGAACCCAGAGCTTTACACATGTGAGGCATAGGGCAAGATTTAAAAACAATTTTACATTTTTTTAATACTTATTGCTTGATTATATTGTTTTTAAGCTGGACTCTTACAATGTAGCCCTGGGCTATCCTGGACTCATATAATGTAGATCAGGTTTAGCTTTGAAATTCGAACAGACATCCTACCTCAACCTCCCACATGCAGAAAATGCGGTAGCAAATTTTACAATGACAGGGCCCACAGATATGGGTCCATTCTAATTTGACTAAAGGTCAGAGAGTTGAAACTTCCTTCTTTTCCTTCAAGGTTATTGTCAACACTTCAAGTCACACCTCAGAGTTCTTTCTCAAGGTTATTGTCAACAGGTGTGGCTAATATCCAAAGCTGGTATTTCAGGTCTTAACAAGTACATCTGCTTCCACCTCAAAGAAAAGTCTAAGGATCCAACTAGGTTCCCACTTCCTTAGGGAGATAACTATAGATTCCACCCAGGGAGTGGTTGCCTACAGAATGTTTTGGTTCAGGGTGTGAGCTTTATTTGTCTTGTTCTGGCAACAGAATATTTAACTAAGAATGTAGCCCTTAATCCTCCAACTGGTCTGTTCATTCCTTGTATCCTGTGAATGCAGTTTTTTATCTTACTCCTACCTTTTGGGGTCAGGCGAGTGATTTATAGCTCGTGTATATCCTCCTTAGACTTTTCTTTGAGGCAGAAGCAGATCTGACAAGTAAGACTAAAGCAGAAATTTGTGTGTCTGTAATTGTTTTATAGCACACTGCTTTCTACATGTGTATTTACACGTATTGTAATATTTTGCTTTCTAATCTTTAAAAGTAAATGAACAGTGTAGCTAATGGTACAGCTATGCTATATCCTAGCAAGTTCTGGAAAAAAATGAGTGCATCAAAAACATGCTGAAAAATACATGATAACTGCTTAAACATGATGAACAAATCTTTAAAATACATAATCAACAGTCAGAAACTTCTTTCTTCTGGGAAATGAGTCAATGACTATTTAAGGTAAGATCAGGGAATTTTAGACTTCAGTCACTGGCATTTAAATTTTAATTAGGTGACTGTATCTTAATTTCAGTGTAGAAATTCTGTTGGATAATTATAATTTATATAAAAATTTAATTCTCAGTACTGAACAGTTTTGGAATATCTACAAATTAAAACATTAAGACTAAAACTGTTAATTTGATGATTTATGTTTCCATTCCTGAAAAATTCAGATGATGTTTGTAACCTGATAGAATTTTCAGTATACTTTAAAATGAAATAGAGATTGTTTAACTAAAATCAGTTATCAAAAACATACTGACATAAAATATTTAATAGTGGTATTTCAAAAGACACGTGTCAAAGAAAACATTGTCTAATTTAATATATAATATGCAGACTGGACATGAGGAGACATGGTGGAACAAACTGTTATGTCTTAAAAATAAACAACAATAAACTTCTATTTATTAACAATAAATACTGTATTTTATTATATAAATAAATAAACACATTTAAACTATATATATTGAGAATTGTACCACTTTTTATTTCAAGTGTTTTTATGCTTAATGATATCTGTATTAATACTCTTTTCAATCACCTAACATCTGTACCCTTTTAAAAAAAAATCTAGTGAGAAATTCAAGTAACTTTGAACACACTAATTATTCTGCTCATAGTCATTAAAACAACTGACTGGTTTTATCAACAGCTCCTGGAGGAAGCCTTAATATGTTGTCTTCTAGAACCTTGCTGAGCCTAATTCACAAGAGCTTTAACTTTCCAGCCTCCTCCAAAGTCATCCCAATGGGAGCTTACAAATAGATGTGCACCAGAAACACAGAGCAAGAGTGTGACAACAGCATGAAGTTTGAGAAATATCATAAGATCTCAATACAACTGACACTTCCAAAAACAGCTGCATAAATGTATTTCTTTTGAAACAGAGAGAGTAATCTCTGAAGGAGTATTAAGAAGGCGTTTCTATTTCTCTCTGTAGAAAGTTCTTTGCATTTTGCATGATGTCACTGTACATATAAAAGAACAAAAGCATAAAAATTTATCACTCCACAGTTGTGCAAATTAAGCCCTGTTTGAGCAAGGCCCCACAGAGACAGCACTGTGCACGGGAAAGTCCTGAATGTGTTTTCCAGAGTGCATTGCAGTTTGGATTTAGAGCGCTGCCCACCAGCAATGCCTGCAAGTAAAGTGTCCACACCACATTAGAGGATTGTTGTTTAAGCAAGTATTGGGGTGCCTAATATTGAAAAGTAGTAATTGAGTTAGAAACAGGACAAAGGGAAAATTGGAATTGTCACTAGGAGAGTTGGTGAGTTGGTGGAGAAACATGGGCTGCTCCTGCTTGTTAATTTGAGCCAATCTTGCCTCATCCTGGGATCGCACTAAGGATCTATTACTACATACTCTCTGTATTCTAGTAAATTATTCCTACTAATTTTCCAGGGAAAAATAATCTTCAAATGAGGGAGTCAAAGGTTAAAGTGCAGGAGTCTTTGAGATTCACGTTAAGTGTGCAAAAAAAAAAAAAAAAAAAAAAAAAAAAAAAAAAAAAAANAAAAAAAAAAAAAAAAAAAAAAAAAAAAAAAAAAAAAAACCCTGCAAGTTCAGTTTTGCTTCTCAGAACACTTAAAAATTGACATTTAATACATATATAGAACCTATGGTCCATGCTCGAGAATAGTTAAACATGGACCATTTTCTCAAAACTGGTAGTCAGTCAGAGTAACACACTGGTTTTTGTCAAGGTGAGTAGTTAGAGCCAAAGAAACTTACATCTGTAAGCACTGAAGGTGATTGAATTAAAAACCTTTAAGCATCTCGTGGGTGGTGGATGGGATTGGCAGTCCTTGAAATCCAAATGAATGAACAGTTTGTAATCTGAAAGAATGTCAACAGTTTTCCCCAAACTTATTTCAATTTGAGTATGAATCCGTAAGTCCAAAAGAGAAATATATTTACTTGAAGATCATACCCTCCCTGACAAGATGAAATCATGTGTAGAGCTGGTATAAATAAAGCAAAAGTCCTGCCTACCAGAGATACAAAACAAAGGGCAAAATTCAAACCAAGAGATTAAGGAATAACACAGCTCACTGAACGCATCCTCGCAGAGCTCTCCCAAAGTCTGAAACCAAACGCAAGCTGACCAAAATTGAATTTTTATTTAGAATGAGCAAACAGCGCCTTTTGAAGAATTTGATGGAAGGTGTGAAGTGTATCAGTCTTTATCTACCCTTTACTGATCCACTTCCTATGTCAGGAACTGAACTCTTACTATCTTAGCGTTGAAATGACTTTGAAAAATATCTTATCAATGTTTATTCTTTATTCATGAGTAAAAAAAATGATTCCAAAAGATTTCTCCCCTACTGTTTATATCCAAGAGAGTTATCCTCTAAAATCAGATAAGACAGATTTAATTTATCTACTACAAAGAAAGGCTGTTTTTGCACATTGAAACAGTGCCTCAGATCTTATCATCACGAATTAATAGGCACTAGAGATTAAATTTATCCCCTAAAACTGCAGTGATAAATTATTCTTAGAAATGTTTTTGACAAACAACAAAAGAAAAACTCTGTTGTAGTGAAATTATAAAGCAGGGATTAATGTTAAAGTAAGGAAGAAATAAGATGCACCCTGATTTAAAGTTAGACAAGACTGAGTGACTCACAGTGGTGTAAGGCAATGGAGATTTTGTTAAATTGTTTTACTATTGCTCTTTGTGTTTATGTATAGCAGTTTTTGAGCTTGTCATGAATACACACCTCATCATACACTAAAGGAAGAACAAACAGAAGTGACCAACTATGTTCCCCTGACCATACCTTGAGGTTTAAGTGCTTGGCCAAATCCCAACATAGATAAGGAGATGGTGATGATTACATAGGTGACTGACCTCATCCAGTATGGTGAACATGTCTCAAAACTCAAGTGTCCAAACACAGACAAAATTCTATCTCGATATTATAATATTAATGAAGGTTCTACATTGACATTTAAAATACACATCACTGACTACAGGGCAAGGCCAGTTTGGGCACCTTCTCCTATATTGCTTAGGGTCTTAGCTGGAGTAGTCATCTTTGTGGATTCCTGGGAATTTCTCTATTTCTGGGTTTCTTTCTAGCCCCTTAATGGCTCCCTCAATCAAAATATCTTTTTTTTCCTCCTCTCATCTCTGATGGAAACGGAGGCAGAGACCTGGATCAGAGCACTGGACTGAGCACCCAAAGTCCAGTTGAAGAGTGGGAGGAATGAGAATATGGGCAAAAAGGTCAAGACCATGATGGGGACACCCACTGAAACAGTTTACCTGAGCTAATGGGAGCTCACCAACTCCAGCTGGACAGGGCCAAACTAGTCCCTCTGAATGTGGGTGACAGTTGTATGGCTGGGGTAGACTGTGGGGCTACAGGCAGTGATACCAGAATTTATCTCTACTGCTTGTACTGACTTTTTGGAAACCTAATCTCTTTGGATGGATACCTTGCTCAGCCTAGATATAGTAGGGAGGGCCTTGGACCTTCCCCAAAGTATGTGCCTTATCCTCTCTGAGAAGTAGATGGGGATGGGAAGAAAAGGTGGAGGGAATAAGAGGAGGAACTGGGATTGGTATGTAAAATGAAAAAACAACAAATTTATGTGTAGATAAACAGAGAGGGAGGAAAGAAAGGGATGGAAGTGAGAGGAAGTAAGGAAGAGAAAGAGGCAAGGGAGAGAGAAGAGTAGGGAAGGAGGGAAGGGGAGAGGAAAACAGGGAGATACAGAAAGAGATGGAAATATGGAGACAGACAAGACAGGTTTCCCCAATGAAACACTGTCATCTTACCTAATTCTGTACCCTCTTCCTATGAACTCACTTAACAATTGGAAACTTGAAGTTGCGGAATATCACAATATGCACACACAGTGGAATAACAATATTTTCTATCTTTAAATATAGAAAAACACTTCATGTAACAAAAAATTATTTAATTCAATTCAATATTATGTGTTCCTCGTTTTATTACTATATATGTTTGCTTTTCATTTGTGGGCTTTTGATGTGGGAGTGTCATATCAATCTGTTGATTTCATTGGCTGAGCAATAAAAGAAACTGCTTGGCTGGCCTGATAGGTTAGAACATAGATGGGAGGAGGAAACAGAATAGAATTCTGGGCAGAAGAGGAAGTGAGGTCAGACTCTGTGCTGCTTCCAGAGGGACCAGACAGCCGCCATGCTCTGCTCTCCCAGGCAGCTGCAACCCATGATGGACTTGGGCTAGAATCTTCCCGGTAAGCGCACCTTGGGGTGCTTACACACATCATTAGAAATGGGCTAGTCCAGGTGCGAGAATTAGCCTGTAAGGGCTAGAGTTCATGGGCCAAGCAGTTCTTAAATGAACACAGTTTGTGTGTTGTTATTTCGGGCATGAGCTAGCCAAGCGGCCAGGGTGTTGGGGACGCAGCCCCGCCGCTCTTATTTCAACAGGCTTTGCATTCAGCTGTGAATTGCTGTCTTCATATAGCAATATACAACAGCATTACTGGCCTCTGATGGGCTAGATGAAGAGAAAAATCAAGTTCTCAACCACGAACTTAAATGTCTTCTTTAGTCACATGCCAAGGCCTTGTCAACTTTAAGTGAGAATTTAAATGAGAATTATGAAAGAATATTCATATTTTAAATGATCACATTTTGAGTGTTTAGTATATGTCTGAATTTGCATAAGAAGAGATAGGTAAAATAAGTTTAATGTTAAATATCCAAAATACATACATTCTAAAATTTATCCTATTTTCTTTTACTTTGTTAAGGAAATGATACACTAAAAAGCTGGAGGTGTTCTAATTAAGTAGCCTGAGATAGTTATTGAGTGTTGTGTTCATTGTTGAAAATGTATCTTTATCAAATTACTTATAACATAAACAAGTATAAAAATAGCAAAAATAAGATCACAAATTTAGAATTTCCTACCCTAAGAAATTTTACATAGCTACATGCTCCATTGTCTTTCCAAACTATAATTTTATTTACAGAAGTTCTTTTAAGACAGCAAAGGAACTCTTCAGAGACTTGCCTGAAATCCAAGGAGCTTTTCACTGGGCTTGATGTGTCTCTGAAACTCACATTCCGTGGGCTGGATCACCTTGATTCCATCTTCATAAAAAACATAGAACATGTTCCCAATGCCCAGACCTTAAGGAGAAAACACATTTCAAAGTCAAATAGAATCATCAGAAACCTTTCAACATAACTGAGCACCCATTAGCTTCCTGGCAGTGCTGCATCGAAGAGGTTACCTGATGTTTATAAAGCACACTACCTCCCTACATCAGACACACACAGGCATTTTCTTGGCCTTCCTGCCAATCTTCTAGATCCACTTTCAGGCTTCACATCCATGGGGAACAAAATAAATTTCCTTACTTATGCCAATACTTATCTATGGGACTTAAGTCATAATTAATCTTATAAATTGGGTGCTACTAAATATAAAGTCATAAATTTTAGACATATTGAAAAGTATCTCTCTGTTTTCATTGATGGGAAGAAAATATATTCAAAGATTAATTTGGATTTTATGGTTTTTATGAATAGTGTTTGTATACTTCATTTATAGCGCATGAATTTGCATTATGTAATAACTCATATGTACTGAAATAACTGTAGATTATTTCAGCAATGATCTGGTAACTATAGTTCCAAAGAATAGCACATTAAGAGAAGATATTCCTAAACAGTAGCAGAAATGACTAACATGCAAGTCATATCTGTTGCAAAATTTTCATAAGAAAGAATCATTGGTTGTCAGCTTTAAGCTATATGTATACCTGTGCATAACAGAATGCAAATTTTATATTCAAACCTTAAAAAGATTATATTTATAAGGCTTAAAAAGACAACTACTTCTTATTTGTATTAGTCAAGCCTACATGTAAACACTAATATATGCTATATATTAATAACTATCAATTTAATATTTTAGTTCCTATATATTACTGTTGTAACTTACAATCAAACATAAACAAGTCACACTGTGTTGTCTGAATCATGTTGAAACCTCTGGAGTATTTCATGCTTCTTACAATACTCCTCTCAATTTTGAATGAATATCTTTCTACCCCAAACTGCTCCTGAGCTACCATCATGAATCAAAGTACACATGAAACTGGCAACTAGTTGCCATCCCGAATATCTGCTAATTTTCTTGAACTATTCTCACCTCTCATCTCTCTTTATACTTTCACTAAGGTTTATTTAACCATATTTTTCAAACTAATACTCAATGGGATCCCACTCTGAATTACTGAACTGGTCTAATTTCTGAGTTCAAGTGTCCTTGGAAATACCTAATTTATCCAAATCACGCATTTAAGCCTGCAACTCTGTTTCTTACCTTTAAAATATGAACTCATACCAGTACTTTTATAAATCATAAAATATATCCCAGGATACCAGCCACAGGTGAAATATAAATAATTAAGTACCTGGGGTTTACTCTGTTTTGTTCATTTAAATTTTCTCTAGTAGAAAAATAATCCCTTAGTGTTTATCAAATCCCCCTGAAAACATTCACTTTTGGGCATGGAATTATAACTGTGTAATCACTATCCATATTGAACTTAGAGCTAAGAACTGTATCACATGGCTATTGGTGAGAATCAAATGATATCTACGGATACAGAGTTAAACGAATGGTTAGCACACAATAAGATTTTAAGAAGCAGTAAATGTTGATATTCAATGATGCTATCTCTCATGGACAGGACATAACTGCAGGTGAAAGGTCATTTCTTCACTGTGTTCATTCTCCCTTGAACTTACTTTGATTGCTCAGTCTGTGCTAAATGTCTATCTTCTCCACAATAACCAATTATATATATCATGATCCCACAAAAATTTTAACTTGATTTTCTAGTAGAACATTTCTCATACTTTGTCCTTTCAGATTGTCCGAAGAGCTTTCTGTTCATATTCTTGCTGTAGTAAAATGCCATTCACTTTTCTAGCTCATTCTTCTACAAAGAAGTATGGTTTTCTTGAAGACTACCAGGTATGTTATCATCTGCATCTTCAATATTAATTCATAAGCAGATAGCTAAACTAGTGCCTGCTATTAAGCCCATTACAAAAATATTTGAAAAATGCAAAATAACCTGAGTTTGCTAGTCACTTTTGAAAATGCAATATTTAAAAAAAATGATGTGTTCTTTATACGTAAAGGACATTTTTACTTATTTTGACTACTTAGGCTGAAGCTACGGAATTTTTCATGCTTAGTATTTGTTCCAAAGCAAAGGTTTCCCTGTCTTCTCAAACTTCTATATACTCAGTGCCTTTCAAAGTGCTAATATGTACATGCATATTAGAAAAAAAATATTTGTAAACAATACATACTGCTATAAAGGCAGAGTGGTCATGGTTCTCAGAATAAAAAATAATTAGTCCTACAGTTTTCAATTACACTAAATGATAATGTGTATTTAATGCTACAACATATTATAGTTCAGTGAACGCTTCTGCCTTGCTAGTTCTAACAGTCTTTTTTTTTCTCTTTCATTTTTCATGTGTTGGTGGAGACAAACACCTGTACTATGTCATTTCCAAATCAATTGTTAATCTAGCTGTTAATCTGGAAATTAGTTCATGATTATCTTAGATTCTTTGGATTCTGTTCTCCTTATATACAGTGTATAGAAGGCACAGAAATAATTACACTCCCTCTTATAAGTAGCAATTATTTCTAATCTTTACTGAACATTTAATTCAATATTAATACAGTGAAGGACATATGATTGCAGTGTGTACTCATATTTAATCCATGGGGGCATGGCAGTGATAGAGTGATTTTGTACCCTGTTATCTCTACTATTAATTATGAACAGTACATACATGATGAATTTTGTTCCAATATGATCTGAGTCATTTCTGGATATTGGATTCACATTTAAGCTAATAGAGGAGAGGATCTTGTAGTGGTACTTGTTCTGGATTAAACTGTCAAATGACCTTAGTTTATGTAACACTGTCAGTAACGACTTAAAATCCTATAATGATTTGTTAATCAAAGTTTAACCACTGAGTTTAAATAGTTAGGAAGTATTTCCTTAATTAATACTATACTTCCATTTTCCAGTGACTATAAATATATTTGCATGCATATATGTATATATACATATATGCAAGATTCTCAGTATACATCTACATGTAACAAAAAAATTACCTTTAAGCTAAAAATTAATACAGACTTTTCTCTCCCTACATAGAATATTTTCTTTTCTGTTTTTAAATGTAACCATTATTTGTATCATGATTTAGCTGCTAAATCTGTCTTTGGACACTGAGAACAATTATATTAATACTTGAAAATAAAGACTTTATAGTATGTTTACTAAAATGAAACTTGCTATATACAAAGGCCAGGATTCTATTCCAAGAGTAACAGGAAAAATGTCTTACTCATTGTTTCATTTTTGCTGTAAAGACTTCTGGGAGTGATGGTGTCCAATCTTTTACAGGCACTATTAGTACAGAAGTGTGAATTACCTCACTATGAGTGCACCAATCAGAATGATTTACACAAGAGTCCCTTTTTAATGGCTACCTGAGATGAGCCAGTTGGTGGATAATTACAGTATTAATATTACATGATCATTGTATGTCAAATATTATAAATTAAAATTGCTAACATTTATAAAAGTTAAAATATATGGACTTTTTCGTGCACTTTATGTTGATTCCTATAGCACAGATTTGAGGAGGGAGTGCTCAGAATGTATGATTTGCTGCGAGCAGCTAAGAGATAAAATAGTTCATTAAATTTTTTCCCACATTCAACTACTAGAACCAAGTCTGTGGCTACTGATCTCCTGCTCGGGAGGAGGTGTACTCTCCATCACAATGATAGCTTGAAACAAGTGTTTCAATGCTCAGAGAAATATTTATTTGTTCTCAAGAAGAAATGTGGCATAAAGAAACACTATAAGTCAAGTCAGTGCAGGCTTTAGTCTAACTGAGCTTTGTGCAATTGAAGATGTAATATTCCAGTTGAATAGAAGGGGGATGTGGCCACAGCAGAACCGCTTAAATAAAAGTCAGAAAAGAAGATCATGAGGGAGGTTTGAAGAGCCTGAGGGAGAAAGCCAAAATGCCTCCTCATTGGCAGCAGAAGCGAGAAGGCCATTTTCCTCAGACATTTTGACTAGTGAAGAAGACAGCCAAAATTGCGTTCCTGAGTTATATTATATAACATTTATTCAATGCTGACTACTGTTTTAAAAGCCAAGAGCAGCCCCTCTGAGTATTAGTAACAGCTACACTTCTTTTAGGAATAAATACCAAGATTAATACAAAGTGGCAGGCATATGTTCTGTAATGAAACTGTTTGATTTACACTTCAACTTGTAACTCATTTTTATACAAAATATAACCACTTCATAAGATAGTTGTATAATTATTCATATACTGACTTAACCAAGGTTACCATGGAGAGCATGGTAATTTCAATTGCTTTTACTGTCTTGACCTGCTTTTAAACTTTTAAAACAATTTAAAGGTATTATAATGAGAGATTCTATTATTAATGAATCAAAGTGACCTGTATTTAAATAAGAGTACCTATATTTTATATTTGCTTTAGGTGTGTGTGTGTGTGTGTGTGTGTGTGTGTGTATGGCACAGTATGCCGAAGGATGCAAGAAGACAATCTAGAGAAGTTGGTTCTCTCCTTTCACCCCATATGTTCCGGGATTAAACCAGGTCTTTAGGTTTGGTTTCAAGTGCCTTTATCCACTAATCTATTTAGTTCTCCTATTTAGGTGATAAATATCTTAATAGCGCCAGGAATATAATAGAAAATTGTAGTATAATCAAATTAAATTTTGAGTCAAAGCGAAAATAAGCCAAATATTGAAATAAATGATAGTCCGCAAATACAGTAAAAGTCAAGCCAAGAAGTCAGAAGAATATGAAATATAACTTAATTTAGTACCTTCTTCTCTCCATAATATGTTAGCTACTGCAGCATGCCAAAAAGAAGAGAAGAGAAAAACAAGTCAGGAAAAGTTAGTTGATCAGTAAAATGAATAATCACTGTGGAGACCGAAATCTAGAAAAGAAAGTGTCTATGTATGGGGTGGTGTAATTGAAAGACTTTTGCAACTCAGCAAGGGGTGACGGTGTGAGCAGGTGCATATATTTGAAACAAAGATTTTATAGCAGACTAAGAATACTTTTATATCCTTAATCGAGAATATTAAGTTAGCTTTTATGAGATACACATTTAGAGCAAACATTGGTATTTAAAACTATCGAATTAGTTGTCATTTTAAAGTCACCAATAAAAAAGTTGTAACTTTTCCTGTTTTTACAATATACAATATTTTCCCACAATGTGAACTCCCTGAAATGAAGCAGCACTCCAGAAAATAAAGGATCCTGAATATTACCTGCAATTTTTATGTAGTATGTTCATTCATTGTTTCAAACCAGACATTGTAGCACAATTAATAAAATCTCAGAGACAGAAATTGGGGTTCAACCTAAGGTTAGAAAAGCAAAACAGGCAGTCACTGGCTCTTAACTTGACCTCAGCCTGAAATGGCGATCCAGCCTCCAGGAATAGCTGTCTTCTCCCATTTTATAGTCCTCTCTAGTTCTGGGACTAAGGGTGTGTAGCACTCTTGCCTGGTTTCTATGGTAAACTGGTGTGGCTACTGGGATTAAAAGTGTGTGTCATTACTTCCTGGTCTGTGAGGCTGGCCAGTGTGGCTGTTTTACTTCTCTGATCCTCAAATAAGCTTTATTATTTATTAAAACACAAATGAAATCCTACTACAAGACACAATGATAATATATGTAAAAATATTTTCTGAGTCTGGGAGTTACCTCACTCAGTACGACGTTTTCTAGCTCCAACCATTTGCCTACAAACTTCAAGATGTCATTATTATTTTCTGCTGTGAATTACTCCATTGTGTAAGTGTATCACAGTTTCCTTATCCTTCTTCAGTCGAGAGACATTTAATTTAGGTTGTTTTCAGGTTCTAGCAATTATCACATGTACCCACTCATAAGTGTTTTTTAAACATAAAGCAAATAAAACAGGCCTACAAATCACAACCCTACAAAACCTAAACAACAATGAAGACCCTAAGAGATACTTATATGGATCTAATTTACACAAGTAGAAAAATAGAAGATCTCCTGAGTATATTGGTAGCATGGGGACCATGGGAGAGGGTGGAAGGAGAGGGTAGAGGGAGTGGAGCAGAGAAAAATGTATAGTTCAATAAATAAAATAAAAATATTTTGCTGATTTCAGGACACACCACCTATTTGTGAAGAATGGGGTTCATTAAATACTAAATAGAGACTAAACCAATAGAAATTTAAAATATTAGAACAGAAGTAATGGAAAGTCATTTTCTTTTTTTTAAATTCAAAGTTAACAGTTTTTTTATATTTTTGTCAAAAAACAATATAAATTAAAAGAATAACTAAGTGACAGAAATTGCTTATGTATATAATTACTTACTAGGTGTTTGGCACTCACTTTTCTTAAATAAAATCAACATCTGTGTGAAGCCAAAACTACACATTTTATTTTGTTTGTTTGTTTCATTGAACCATTATCTCACAGAGTAGCCCTGACTGGTCTGAAACCGATCAGGTAGCCCAGGCTGGCCACAAATTCTCTGCTGTCTGCCTGCCTTAGATACTTGAATGCTGGTATTACAAGTGTAAACCACATTGTTTAGGCAAGAAAGTCTATAAGAAATGGGAGTTATGTTAAGTTACAAACATTCAATAAAAATACATATAAAGTTAGCTGGTCAGGGTAGTTGTATAGGAAAATACAAAATAAATTATGACAAATTCATATTCGTCTTCTAGAAGGACTAGATGACACATTAAAAGATGTTGTTCATGTCTGAAATCTAAAGCATATTGGTGCTTTTCTGTTATACAAAATGAGGGCTCTCAAATACTATGTTTACTAAATGTATACTTATTTTCAAGACTGAGACAGTGAATATAATATAGATAGAAAACATTCAAATATTACATAATTTTAAAATGTAGAAAGCAGGGATTGGAAGTGCAGATCACTGGTAGAGCAACCACTTAGTACCTACACCCTATGATTGATACCATAATGTATATAAAAACAAAAGCCTTTGACTCTAAATACTCTGGCCAAATAAGATCTCTCTCTGTTACATCTTTCCATTGCCTTTTGTCAACATTTGTATGAAATATACATAAGTAACAATGATATTTATGATCATTCATGACTATATAATATGGAAATAAAAATTTACAGCATGCTTATTCATTTAAATTAGTCTTCAGATGCCGCGCACTGCGCCCCCGTGTCTGCACTCTGTGCACTGGCACCCAGTTTGTGATCTTCGGGCAAGGGGGCTGGAGGTTAAAATACACAGACACACACAGACGGAGAAACAGCCACATGGGTCATCCTTGAATTCCCCAAGAATGCCCCCTTTATTGCGTTCAGGGGCAGCTTATATAGAGATAGCCACGCCCCAGCCAAACCACCAGAAACCACTCTCCTGCCTTCAGGAACTCCTGAAGGTCTCGTGCTCAGAGCAGCTGTAGGCACTCAGATCAAAGGATTACAAGACATTCAGGATCTGGGGTCTCACTGCTCCCAACATTCAGATAGTTCATTTTAGTAAGTTTCAGATATTGCTACCACTTAAAATGCATTTTTGTTTTCCCCATTTATCAAACTAAACTTACTGCATAGATGAAAGGATAGGACAAAATGATTGGACTACACAAAGCTCTATTAGTCATCAAGATATGTGCACTACATATGTAAAGTGTGTGCATGTTTGCTAGGGGATCTGGATTTTATTTAGCTAGTTCCTCCAAGTGTTGTGGAGAATTTTAAAGTTTCTTTTGATTTTGTTTTTAGTTTATAATTCCATCATTTTATCTTCTGTTTTATTCCTCCAAGTCCTTCCATACACTTGGTCTTTCTCTCTTTCAGGTCCGTGGCCTCTCTTTTCCATTAATTCTTGTTGTGTGCATGTAGATGTATGTGAATATATTCCTAAATATAACCTGCTCATTGATATAATTTTACCTCATGTATGACAAGTCACAGATGCCCATTTAGTATTGCATAATCGATTGATATACTCTTCTCTGGGGACTTTCTCTGCCAAATAGCTTCTTGTATGTTCTGAGCAGCGGGTGTAACTGCTTGTAGAATTCCTCATTGAGTTGCTTCAGGTAGGTGATTTGCTGTTTGACTTTGCACAAATAAGTATGAACAAAACTTATTGAATACTTAAATACAAATTAAAGCACATGAATAAGCTTGAGAATTAGTGATCTGATAACAGGTTTGCAAATCGTATAAACAAATGTCATACTTACGTGTCCACCACATTAATTCCATAATTATGGCATTATTTGATTATTTATCTATAGATTTATCAGATCCTTACGTTTTAGAATGGCTTTATCTAGCCATATGTATGTGTGTATAATACATGGGTACACACATCCAAACACAGGAAATGTGTCCCCCAAAGCTTTGCGAAAATATTCTAAATGTTTTTATTTGTGTGAAAAATACACATACACAATTTGTGTGTGTATGCCACGTAAATGCAAACATATTTGAAGGCCAAAATGGGGCATCAGAACCTTAAGAACTGGAGTTTGACATGGTTGTGTTCTGCCTGATGTGGGAATTGATGGAGCAGCAGACGGTCTTAGCGTCAGAGCCACCACTCCAGCGTGTACGAGCTACCAAGATAAACCTCATTCCATGCCAACTCTCACACCTAGTGTTACGTCTCCCTGAATCTCCTACCAGAGTTCTTCCCCTAGCATATTGTTGGTGAGTGATTTGTTTGTTTCATTTTAATATAGTCTTATTATCTTATCTATAGATACCCTGTCTATAAACAAGAAATTAGATTAGGTAATATTTTCACATAACCTTATGACTTAAATTGTTCTGAAATATAACATAAAAGTTATCAGTTCTAAAACCCACTGGACATTAAGCTTTTCAAATTATGGACCTCACAGTTCAATATTTAGTTACAAAAATAACTTGAATATTAGATTGTTTTAGATGATAATAAACACACTCTATTGAAAATGTAGATCAATAATATAGAAACCAGGTATTCATGTTTTATTATTAATTCTTTTACTGATTTGCTTACTTTATATATTAGGAGCCTGTCATTTCCCTTACAGTGATGGCTCCCATATCCATATGCTCTATGAGGAAGTGAATTGGCAGAACTGAGATATTTTAAAAGCAGCATTAGTAAGGCAGTTAACAACATAACATTGTGCTCTAGTGCAGAACATCTGTTTCCTTTGTCAATGCTTATGGTAAGCTATTTGGGTTTCACCTCAGCATGTCTGTTCCTTGCCTTTCTCCTTCTCTGAAAGCTTACAATTTTTTACCACTGCAAGACATTTTTTTTTTGATAAAGTGCACTTTTGTGAACATAACATTTAAGCTAAATGTCTTATTGTCTGCTTTCCTTTTAGATTTAGGAAAATGACTTAACATTTACATTACCAAGCAAATGTAATAAGACAGTCTTAAGATAAAAATTTAATGTATCTAAAAATCTGTATGGTTAACAATATAGGACAAGAGCTTTCTTTGAATGCACATATGGGAAATAACATGAGCTGTTTTTAAATGCTGTGTTTAGGCTAGAAACTATATTAACTCTGTCAAGTTCTCTGCCTGCCACGTGCCTGATGCAAAGACACATTTAAAATAAACTAATTCTCTTTTTACCCTGAGTGAAGGCAATTCCCTAGTTTCTAGAGTTTCAACCTGTGTATTATAATAGCAGACAAGGCCACAGTGTCCAGTGTTTTTATAAGGAGATGATCATAAAGTATCCAGGAAATGATAGCTCCAGGTTTAAAGTGATGAGATGGGATAATCCAATTATTGGGTTGGGGGTTTATAATAGGCATTAAGGAACTACGCCAGGAAATGGAGAGTAGAAAAAAAAAAAAAACACCTTAAGGTTGTACAGCAGATGAAGCAGCGAAATATAACCTAAACCCTGGAAAGAAGAGTCTTTGCACTCCAAGAGTGGCATCCATGAGAGGGTTTAAGTCCCTGACTGTCCAATATAGGTTTACAGATACTGAAGAGAAGTCCATAACTGCTTACCGAATAATGTCAGCTTAGAGTTCATGGAAGTTTTAAAATAAGAAATAATTTAAGGAAGCAAAGAAAGTCTACTATGGGCAACTAAGTGCATGCAATTAAATCCCAAATGAGGAGAGAGCTGTTGCTTTGTAAAAGTAGTAAAAACCACGTGATCAATAGCATCACAAAATACAGAGGCTATACCATGGTTGTTTCCAAAAGTGTCTAACTTACTGGTTTAGAAAAAATATACTGTGTTTCATTGGTGTGACTGGGCAGGTCCTGACCTGTAGCCACTTAATGAATTGTATGGTTTTCATGTGGATGAGTGGGTACAAGTCAGACGCCCTTCAAGGTATCATGTGGTGTCAGCATGCATGAAGTCTCCTACGCAACATTCTACCATGGAACATTCTCACTTGGAAGACCGAAATGAGCTTTGAAGTAAGTTTCTAAACAGGCTCACTGATAATGCTGGTATCGTGATGCTGGATGATGACAAATTGTCTGAATTCTTCACTGTCCTGTGGAGGCCCCAAAATGTGAGCCTATTTTCACCTTCCACCAAGGTCAGAGAGTTGGAACTTAACTCTATTCCTTCAAGGTTATTGTGTTTCTACCCCAAACAAAGGTCCCACCTAGATTTAGACCAGAGAATTCTGCTCTCTCAAGGTATTGTCAGCAGGTATATTCATTTAATCCCATCGCTTGGGAAGCAGAGGCAGGCAGATCTCTGTGAACTCAAGGCCGGTGTGATCTACAAAAATTACTTCCAGGACAGGCTCCAAAGCTACAGATAAGCCCTGTCTTGAAAAAATACAAAATCTAAACTTGGGTAGAGAAATATAGAAGACATTAGGTAATCAAGTGTTCAGCACGTCACCTTGGACCTACCTGTTCTTAGTACAAGAAAACAAAATTCAAGACTATGTTACAGCTAACACCCACCAATCCAGATGATTAGCACCCAAACTCCTCTAGACATGGAAATTCTGACTTAATTACTGTATGGAAGGATGAATGAACTTTCATAATTCATCACTCAACTAATTTGTTTAATTGCATGTAATAAGTGCTAACATTAGTAACTATTCCTTGGTGGGTAGAGATAAACTGGGAGAAATGCAGTCCTCTAGTGTGACTGTAAACCGTGCCATCACGTGCCAGAAGCCATATCTAGAAAATGCACCACAGTAGCAATCAGAGAATTAAAGTTAAATGATTTTAAAATATCTCCAGTACTTGGCATGTAAACAGGCATTTAATAGTTACTGTCTATGAAGATATATATACATCACAGAAAAAGACTCAAGATGCTCTAACTAATAAAAATATTTTAAAAGTGGAACACAGTAAAAAAAAAAGTATAGTGTAGTCCAACAGTCTGTCCATCTCTATTTCTTACTATCGAAGAGATAAAACTATCAAAGTAATAGAAGACCAGCTGGATGTAAATTAGCACATCTGCTAATTAAGAAAAATAAAAACTCTTTCTTTCTCTAAAACTGTTGCAGGGACTCTAGGATTTTGCAACGACAATTCTTTTTTATTCTGGTTCCAGACAGGGTTTCTCTGCATAGCCCTGCCTCCCTGGAACTTGTTCTGTAGACCAGGCTGGCCTCAAACTCAGGAACTCAGAGATCTGCCTCCGCTGCCTCCCAAGTGCGCCGCCACTGCCAATATAAAAGACAATTCTTTCTAACACTATTTACTATTGAGCATGCATTTCAAACTCAACACTGTTTAATATACCCTTAACAGCATAATTAACATAGTGATATAAAATATAATTTTAATATAGATATTAAACAGTGTGAAAACAATATCCATCATTTAAAGGAAATGGGTATTCTTAAAAATAGTTTATCAAGATAAATACAGATTGTTAGATATTCCTGGGGGAAGATATAAATTGTGATTTCAAAACAAATAAATTAAATAGTGATGTTCAATCATTTTGGCAAACACAATTTGTACTTTAGTAAAATTGTCTTAACATTACAGTTAGAAAACAGGACAGATGTATGGGTACAAGGTCAACAAAACATGAACAAGAAAATCTCTGAAGTAGGTTAGAAATATGGCTTCTGGATCATTAACAGACACCAGATAATAACTAAAACACATTCGGTGTCACACTGAATGACCTGTGTTCATTCGAGAAAAAAGTGTCTTATAAAAATACTGATTCTGAAGTAACCTTGATGAACTTCATTCTAAGATATATTTGAAGAAAATGTATTGTAAGATTGTGAAAAGACAAAGAGTTAGCACTGGCTTTATGAGCATCAAATAAGATAAAATTTTAAAAGAGTTTAGAATAGTGTTTAGACCATACGCAATACATGAGTATATGTATGTGGATATCTGTAAGTACATCACATTTGCATATTTATAGATACATATATGTTTTTAAACAAAAAAGTCCACAGAAACATCATTAAAGACAAATCCTTTGGCTTGTGACTTAAATATTAAGAAACAGAAGGCAACAATATAATTTTTGCAATAGTCATGGAAGGGCTCCGGAGCAGAGGATGACTAAAATGTGAAAAGCTGTAAGTTCTATTTATAACACATAGAACTATTTAAATAAAGTCATCTAGATTTTTTAGATGGTTCACAGACACATCCTGGGACTGAGGAGGCAGAGGCAGGGGAACTTTAGAGACATCTAAGGCAAGCCTTACCTATTCAATATTACCTGTGTCTAAATTTGAAGAGACAGGGACTGGGGAGATGATGAGGTGGATAAGGCCTTGTTCTGAAAGTATAAGAACTGGAGTGTGGATCCCCAGTGCCTATGTTAAAATCTGAAGACAGGGGGAAAGTCGGGCAAGGCAGCTCAGTGGGAGAAGTCTTGAAAACATGCATGAACTCTGAGTTTTGTCATTAGAACCAAACAGGGTAGAGCTTTTACTTTTGGGTCATTAGTATATAGAATGTCAGGGACACACGAGCTGCAACTCAGCCAGAATATATTTATTTTCCAGGTGAGATCAGAGAGAGCAGCATCCAATGCAAACTCCACAAGCCCCTGTATTGTATTTGCCTATATAAAATCTGTGTGAAAAACTGCATGAGAAACTGGCCCAAGTCAAGGTCAGTCATGGAAATTTTAACACAAGGTGGCCAAGGCCAGATGAAGCTTAATTTACATATATTAATAATAAAATTGCACATGGTTTTTAGAGGTGACATTCTAAGCATAAGGATCGTTGATATCTAATATTGAATAAAAAGAGGACACTTTTGTCCCTCGAATTTAGATAACAACTTAGAGGCTGTGGCTTATATTATTATCTCTTGTCTTTCCTGCTTGAAATATTAATGCGACTGCTAAGTTACACCAATATGTCAAATTGTTTCACTAGAAAGTGAGTGTTGGGAAAGGGCCAAAGGAAGACCCTGCCCTGTTCTTCTGGAGTCCTTGCTGCATCTCTACACCTCTTTGCCCTCTATGCTCCCAAACGATAGCTAATAAGAGAACTAATAAGAGAACAATGCCGGCTGCTCCATGTATTCTCAAAATCAGAGAGGGATCCGAACCAGCAATGGCAGCCTTGACACTGTGGCAGTTGCCATTATGGCGATAGACTAGAAGGGAAGCGGGCTAAAGATGCTTAGCAGAGGAGAAGCATCAGAGTAAAAGTCAATCAGATGTGTGGAGAGAAGTTTCGAGAAAAGGAGCGTTGATGTCTACTGTGAAGGTTTTCAGTGTAGTCTCCTGAAAACATACAGACTAAAAATAAAACATTCCCAAGCCTGATGGATAAGATGTAAAAACACTTGCCCTTATATGTAGATATGTACTTTCCTAAAATAGTATATTTCTCACACTCACAGTACCAGAAGGAAATGACCTTATTTGAATAAAACTATAAATCTTATGCTCATGAAGAATATTTCAATCTTGAGGAAGAATGTGCTGTATAAATATAAACCACAAAAAAACTTAGGTACTTTGAGCAGAAATAAAATATCTAAGATTTAAATAAAATATTAAACAGTTGCTGCACCTTCTAAAATTTGATCAAGTAATTTATAAAAATGCTATACTTTAAAATGTTTTGATATTAAGTATAAAATAAGTAAAATCCCCCTTTTCTTTAAGAATACCATATCCAAATGTGTTGTCGACAATTTTATTCAGGTAGTGGTTTTTATCCATTATTCAGGGCAGAGCAGTAATGATGATTGCAACTATATGAAACACCTGAGCTCTTTGCATGTGCTAGAGACTGCCAAGGGTTTCAGATCACCAGATCCCCTAGATACTTGTTTTAGCAACTGTCTTCAATGCTGTTAACCTCCATCACAGTTAAATCTAAAAATATAAAATAACATAGTCAAGATCCAATGGAGAACGCAAACAATTGGAATTAATGCAATGGTCTGAAAGTCAGTGATGTGTAGTCACTTTTCTTGAGGATTACACAGAGTTTTTTCAAGTGGAGCTTTGAAGTCAAAAGTACCCCTTTACGTTTTTTGTTCAAGTCACATAGGCACCTGGAAGGCAAATTACGTCTTAGGCTTTGTCACAGCAGGCTCTTTATGGTGTGTGTGTGTGTGTGTGTGTGTGTGTGTGTGTGTGTGTGTGTTTGTGTGTGTGGAGGGGGTAACTTCAAGTTCATAATGAAGCCTGAAGACAAAAATTTAGACCCTGATTATTTGTATATACTTACATATTATGAAGAAGTAGTCTTCTAAAAATACTGATTTTCTTCTTAGAAGGCTGAGTACTCTAATAAAGCAAATCTATTTTTTTGAAGATTACATTATGCCAAACAATCTTAGGAAGATTGAAAGAAGATAACCCACATTATTGTAGTCCATCAAAGAGGTATAATGAGTTTCTAATATATAGGTTTCCCCTGACAATCAGAGGAAAATAGCCTCCTATGATGAAGACTGAAATCTGGCTAACTCCTACTTAGATGATAAAAAGAAATACACAAAAACTTGTCATGTATTAAAAATAAATTTAAGCAACATGAATGAAACCTTTCTTATTTTGGTAAATCTTAGAAAAGGTCTTAATATTAAAAATGTAGAAAAATGGATCACTTTTTGCAGAAGACAGCATTCCGCCTTTCTTATTGTGAACTATTACATTTATAGGCTTCAGACAATGAATGATGAGGCCAATAATTTCAGCATGCACTGGTCAGAAGATTAAAAGACTTATTCTCCAATTTACCTCAAGGATGTGAGAGTGGTGTGCAAACTACATAACATAAACATTTTTGCTGTTGAGAACAAAATTCTACAGAATAGCAAAAGCTTATAGACCATTTCTTTCATAGTATACCTATAATGGGGAAACATTCATAACAAGTATAAAATGTGCAGTTTTAGAAATCTTCCAGCTGAATTGCTCATTTTTCATTGTGCTTTAATATTATTAGCATAGCACTTCTATTGAGTACTGGACAAAATACTTAGTGAGAAGTAGCTGTTCTCATTTATTAGCTTACTCCATTTTGCTTGCACATGCTTGTTTCTATTCTGGTAGCTGACTGAGGCGCTGAGCACCAAGCTGGAAGCACCCATTAAAATGGGATTGCAAACACCTTACTAGTCTTTACATTTGTGGATCATAAAGAAATAAGAAAATAAGCAGAGGGCTGTTCTACCTATCCTAATTACTGTTTGATTAATTATAAATTTAATTTCACATGATTATATCATTTTCATGCAGACATTCACAAGATTTCATTGAATCCATACAACCTCCCTTTTATGTATTTCTCCTTTCTCACAAATGACTCATTGGCATGCTTGTAATACCAAAATCTGCTCTGACTCCAGGTTTGCATTGACATATTCAGATAATGCCAGGCTTTAAGCCAAACTAATACCCTCTTCCTTTTATGAAATAGGCAAATGCATCATAAGACTTTAAGAGGTTTTGCAGAGTTGTAGAGAGGATTCAGAGGTAGTGTTACTGTTATTCAGTAAGTTATTCAGAGCTTACTGTTCTCAGACAGAATTCGAGTTCAGATTCCCAGGAGCCATTTTGGGCAGCCTGCAAGCAGTATTTTATACCTCCACCTCCAGAGGTTCCAACTCAGACTTCAGACTACTCTGGGCACCTGCACTCCTATGCATATCCATGGATATAATCCATGTATAGAAAAAAATTCATTCGTATATCAATATTATAAAGAAACTGAAGTCTTCAATAATATTCTTTAGGTTTTTTTGAACAAAATGACTGCATTTTATATATTTAAAATACATTTTTATATATTTAAATGTTTGTATATATTTAATAGAAATAATTAATGTTTTATATATTAAGATGTAACTTAAATGACAGCTATTAAAAATTTGCATAGTGATTTACAAATTTTAATATCACATGTTCAAATGATTTATTTATGCAAGTAATCTTACTGTAGAATTTAATACATTTATCATGTGGGATTCCCCTCTGCATGCTGTGAATATGTTTTATTATCATTGGTTTATAAAAATGCTGCTTTGGGTCTATTGCAGTGCAGAATAGAGCAAGGCAGGAATTCCAAGCAGAGATAGAGGAGAAAAGGCAGAATCAAGGAGATGTCATATAGCTGCCAAAGGAGACAGATGCCAGAATCTTATCAGTAAACCACGAGCCTCGTGGTAAAATACAAATTAATAGGAATTGGTTAATTTAAGATGTAAGAGTTAGTTAATAAGAAGCCCAAGCTAATAGGCTGGTCAGTGTTTTAATTAATATAGTTTCTGTGTTATTATTTCAATTCTGGGTGGCCAGGAAATAAATAAGCAGCCCCTCTGAATCCACATTTAGAACATTCTTTAAAAAAAAATTGTATATTTTACAGACCAATCAGTTTCCCCTCCCTTCTCAGTCCCCTCTCTCCCATTCCTTCCCCCACCTCCCTTCTACCCCACCATCCGTTCCTCTTCTCTCTCCATTCAGAAGGGGTAAGGCCTCCCCTGGGAATCAAGAAAGCATGGCATATCAAGTTGAGGGAAGACCAAGCTTCTCTTTTATGTATCAAAGCATCCCACCATTGGGATTACAGTATGAAAAAAACATTAACTTTCTAAAAGGAATTCCTAATGTAATCACAGTCAAGACATTCTATGGAGAGCAGCACAGGGACCAGAGTGGAAGAACTATTTCATAGCAATGGATGTGTAGCTAACATGTGTGTGAAGGGCCAGTGACAGAAGGGAATACAGATTTAGAGCAGCTCCTAACAGCTTCAGAAATACCATGACACAGTTAGTATTACAAATGAATTTGGAAAAGGAAACCAGTTTTGTGAATGATACTAAGATGATTGATCATCTACATTTAAAACTAATTTCATTTCCAAAAATATGTGTTCCCTTCAGGAATCTTAAATTATGCTTTATAATAATAAACTTTAAACAATAATATTAACTCATGTTATCATAGAAAGTCACTTTTGATGTAATTAACTTTTATAAAGATTACTGTAATAATCTAATATCTCCCACGGTAACCAGCTGGCAATGGAAAATGAAATACTATATAACATATACATTGTCATATGTATTTATTATATTTAAACCACAATATGCTCTTACAATACATTTACATCTGATGTTCTAACAAGTTCAATTAGCTGTATTAACCCCAATTCTTACTAAAATTCTGGCCAGATGTGATGTAATGCTTGCTTGGTTTTATGTAGCCTGCAGCTTAAACACTCCCTATGGCAGACAGATTGCTCATCATGGACTTTAACCCTGAAGGTGAGTCTTTGTCAGCTGAGCACTACCAAGAGTAGAGATTTCGAAAGTGTTTGCCAAACGCAAGATGTTTCCTTCTAAATAGTCCAAGTCCTTTGTCTAAAGCCGCACGTGTGCCTCACACCATCCCCCTCTTTCCACCTACAGCCATCATGCGACCCTCTAGGACTCGGCCGCTAAATCCTAGTTACCACACTCTCACCTTTACATAGCCTCAGTTACCAGTTAGGGGTCCTCCCTGGTGATTCTGATTTTCACTGAAAAAACTTGCAGTGAGGTTTGGTAACAAAACCAGGCTCTGTACCTCAAAAGATTGAGGTAGAAAGGCAGGTGCAACACATTGCCCATCTCATGCTTTTCATGAATTACTCTCTCAACAACAATGCTGAACAGTTAACAGGAAGGAAATTGTGACAGTATGTAGGAAATTCATGAATTATTGCTACAAGGCTGTTGCTAAATAAAATATGTATTGCACAATGTATTGAACAACCAAATCTTTCTCCAGTGGTCTACGGTAAGCATGAGGCTCCGTACGACTGCACATCTTCCAGAATGAAGACAAGATGGAACACTGCCATCTTCAGTGTCAGTCAATAGGAGGTGTTTGGACTTGCAGGTATCACTTAGGCTATATCTGTGACATAGCTGTTTTTTTTTGCTTTTATTTTTAATATTTCAATATCCATGTGAAGGAAAATAGAGCAGAGTTTGGGGAATGTGAAAAGAAATATTTTGAATATGTCTTCATTCTAATAAACGTAATTGTGTGTACTCATATCTATCTGTAACTATGTATAGTAGTTTAGGTTTATCAGCATCATTCAGAGCAGAGTCTCTGATTGCCACTGGATTTTCAAGAATTTTATTTAAAACAAAATTGTGCTGACAAGGATAGAGAAACTATTCTAAGAGAGTTAGAGTGAGAACACACAACGTGCTCCTAGAGTGAGAAATGGGCCCCAAATGAGAGTTCCAAAACCTCAGAAACTATCAAAATTTGTACTAGTCAAAAATGGTCAGTGAGCAAAGGTGACAGCCTGTTTGAGTACACGCAGTCTACGTCACCACACAGCCACTTCGTGGTAAATGCAATCAAGAAGATACCTGCGCCATTGCCTGGCCTTTACTTAACATAGACTTCAGCGGCAGCACACATGTGTGGTTTTCCTCATTCCCTTTCTGTATCTGCCGTCATGACACAACACAAAGAAGAAAATTCACCATATTGCATCACACAACAGAGATAAAATCAAATGTGATCATGGAAAAAAATGATAAAAAGTTTAAAGCGGAAGATACTCTTATTAGCCTGGGTTCGCCAAATGTCCACTGAAATGTGCAAGCGAGTACACATGAAATCAGCTCTAAATGTTTCTGTATAGCACATTTTTATCCTAACTCCAAGGGACTACCATATGGCACACGCCGTGATGACAAAGGAATTTTCTTATTAATGGACACTGGGGCGGGGAGACTCTGCTGCAGGGGAGGTCACAGCGCAGCTGCAGCTTCAATGGCTGCTCTGCCACTGGCAGAATCAGAAAGAGGCAAAGTTCAAACCACACATAAGCACAGCAATGATTGTGAGAGGACCTGAAACGTTACAGCCTGTTTGGAAAAAGGAACTGTGCAAGGATTTAACTTCTCACGTGAGCGCCCAGGAAGTCAGAGTCTGGAACATCTTATGTGCATTGGCGCACTGATGCTCGTCCTGGAAGGAAAACGGCATCAGCTTTCAGACCTCTCCAAGTCTATTTTGAGTATTTTAAGACTTCTATTCCTCATGAACACATTTTTTAAAAATATTTTTATCTTCTGCGTGTGTCACAAACTACACAGGACAATGCCATAAAATGTGTAGTGTGCGTGTGTATGTATAAATAGGTGTGTGTGTGTGTGTGTGTGTGTGTGCGTGCGCACGCGTGTTGGAGGTTGGGCTCAATACATACGGGTCTTCCTAGCAGAATCTTCCACAAACAGAGAAGAGATGTCTTCATCCACGCCCGCTTCATTCCTAGCAATGCACGTGTACGCTCCAGTGTCTTCATAGCGCACGTTACTGATGTGGACCTCACTGCCGTTTGCTGGAAACAGAAGGCAAACGAGGCTTGTAAGGACGGTTTTAGCTTTGGCACTGCACGTTCCGATTACACGGTCAAACATCTCACTGAGCTTGTCCTAATTAAACTGTTTTCTTTCCTTCTCCCATATTTGGGAGATGCGCCCCGTTGCTCCAGAGGTTCTCAAGTGTTTGTACATTGTGTTGTCGCTCCATTGACGAGAGCTCAGCACTAGCAAATGAGACTTTACATTTTATAACATCTCTTCCTAAATTCATATGAAATATTTCTTATTTGTAACGATTGTCTTATTGATATATGTATTTATATTTAAAACAAAAATGCAGACTAAGATTTTTTCTAAAGATCAAACAGCAACAATCTTGTCCACTTAAAGTAGCACAAGTGAAAATCTGTCACAGATTGAGTAGATGCTATCAGTAAATCTCATTAAGAAAGTCACTGTCGTGGATTAAGTGAATTATATCAGTAATTCTCATTAAGGAAGTTAACAGTGTACGGCTGTCACTTAAGCAGCCTTATTAGATATTTGGAAATATTAAAAAAAGCAGACAAGCAGGTAATAACTTAATTGTCTAAACCTTTCCCCAAAACTTACCTTAAATAAATTATATGTAAAAAAATATAACTACCACAAGTACATTTAAGATTTCAAATCTTAGTGAGAGACTATTTTAATAAAATCCTTGAATAATAAGTTGAATCTTTCAACACCAAAATCAAGGAGTATTTAATTATGTATGACATGCTGGACAAAAGCTAGGACCTTCACATATCTTATTAGATAATCTACACAAATGCTATTTAATTATCAGATGAAGAGTTTGAGATTCATAGAATGAATTCTTACAAGTACTCAAGTTCAAAGGCTTGATTTTTATGAGAACTATGTACGTCAAAATCTGTGTTCTATTGCTATCATGAGTTTTATCTCTCTTCTCCCCTTTTCATTTTTATGGAAATGCCTCTCTGGTGTCAGGTATCTAGGCTCCATGTTGCTGGGTCACAAATGCAGCAATACAGCATATAGCAGATTGGAACCCAACTTTACGTGTCAGGTGAAGGACAGGTAAATTGGTGTGGTTCTATTAGAGAAAAAAGTGCTGGTTGTGACAGAAAGATTGATGAGAAGCAGGGAAGTATCTTCTCCCACAAACACCTATCAAAATGTGGCTTTAAGTGGAATGCCTCCCATAGGCTTCTGTGTTTGAACATTTGGTCCTTAGAAGATGGCACTGTTTGGGAAGTGCCTGGATTCTTTAGGAGGTAAACACACTGTAGGGAAATGGGTCATTGAGAGTAAACCTTGGAGCTTCAGAAAGCAGATGCTTTACCTACTCACTCTTTACAAATGGAATGTGTCCCTTCAAGGGAAAGCCAGAATAAACCCTTCTCTGCTTAAACTGCTTTTATCAGCTCTTTTGTCTCAAAAATGAGGCGAGTTAGTAATACAGAAGAAAACATCTGACTCAACTTGTCTGACTGATTGAGATGAACAGCACTTGTGCTTGCCTTTAGAGACTCAGCCAACAACAATCAGCAGGGAGCCATTCCCCAAGAAGGAAGTGATACTCACTAAGGTTTACTTTATTTCACTGTATTTACTAATTTCAATTTTCTTTTATTATTTATAGTTTTGTATTTTTACTTTTAAGTTGTTGTGTAGCTTATAATGCATCTAAACTGACTTTTGAAGACTGCCCTTTCTTTCTCTGTCCCTATCCTACATTTTTTTTTCTGGTGTTTCTAATATCTGTGACTAAACATGTTTTCTTATTCATTTAGCCTTTTCCTTTATAACCAATATCCATCTCCTTTTCATTGATGCTTAATTATTGGCAGCCTAAAAAATCTATGAAATGATCTGAAAAATAATTAAATAATCACAGTATTAAACTATCGTCATGAACTACATTATCCATAGCACACAGTTTTCTTTCTCTTGTGTTGTTTTTCCTACTCTTATCTAATATTTGTACTTATTCTCGCAATAATCTCTACATTTATAATTATAATTGATAAAAACTCTTTTTTTCTGGGACACCACTTTTTATGTTTCAGATTGGAATGAAGAACTTTTATAATCTCTCTTGCTGATATTCCTGGAAGCAGGCAGACACTGGTTTGTATAATATAAGTTACTGTCAGAAATGATTAGGATAGGGCAGGAGTAAGTGATGATTGGACTTTTCTTCATTCTATTTCTATTAATTTGATTAGCCTCTTGTGCCTGGGTTACAAGCTCTGAAATGAAAGAAGCAAGCATAAATACATAAAGTTGACAGTGTGTACCTGCCAATTAGTTTTTTAGTAAAATCAGATTTTTAAAGTTCAAAAGTTGTTTTCTAGATTTGTAATTATTGACATAAACCAAAGTTTGAAATATTTTGCATAAAAAATTACTGACTAAAATTATCTACTACGAAAATGGGATAATAGGAAAATTTATGTTTATTAAATGATAAAAATAAAATGGATTGATATTTATCAATACCATTTGAAGAAATTTACAAGGGACAAATGAAGAAATCATGACTTTTATGCTAATACATCGTCATACCAGCACAGTGAGTTGTTGAGCATAACAATGAATAAAGCACACCAGATTTATGTACATCTTTAAAGATATTAGAGTCAACAAATCATACTTAACTGCTTTTTTATTACTTAATTACTTAGCCCTATTAAAAATCATTCGTTTTCATTTTCAACTTATTTGTGATCTATTTCATATATATAACAATTGATTAGTCATTTGTAGATATTGTCATATTAATAATTGAAAAATAGGCTCAAACTTCTTCCTACACCCTTATTTGGGTACTGAAAGTTAGGTTTTCCAGCCCCTAAGCAGTTAGTCAAACTTCTCATCTTCCTTAACAAAGAGCTAAGGAATCAAAGACCTGGAGCAGTCAGGCCAAGCTCCAGCTCCTCATCTCCTGGTGTACACAAGTACATCTTCCCAAATCCTTCCAGTTCTTTATAGAAGCAGGTAAAGAGTTCCAAGACCCTGATCATTCTGTCCAAACTTCTGAAGATGGCTGGTAAGTGCTATTGGTATATCAGTTTAGTTTTTCTGCAATGATGCTATCTCTTTTTTACTGAATTACATTTTCTTATATTATACTATAATGCCACAACTATCAATCCAGACTATTATACTCAGAAAAACTATCTATTAAATTAATGGAGAAACTTTTTAAAAGAAACTTTTCTATGATAAAAACAAATTAAAGCAATTTTTAATCACTAAGTAAGTTCTAACTCCACAGAAAATGCTAGAAGTGATACTTCAATCTGAAGATAATGATAAACACACTCAAGATGTCACAGGGAAAAAGTAAACAATTGGAGAACAATTAATCAAAAGAGGTTTATAATTAAATATTGTACTTATCACAAAAATAATGGCATCCTATATTAATCTCTATGACAAGACTATTATTTATAACAGTAAACATATTAGAGGAATGTATCCGCTTTTTCTTAGATGCAACCATGTTTTAATATTTTCAACAGCTATTGAAATAACTTATTGTTTTTCATGTGATTTGTATTGCAATATTTTCTAAAATTTAATATAAAAGATCTGCATACTCATTTAAGGAAAATAATGTAAGAAACAGGCACCTTGAAGTGTGAGCTGTTTGGAGAGCTTTGGTGTAATGTCAATTCCATTCTTCAGCCAGCCAAGCTGAGGGTCTGGTATGCCCTCGGCATGGCACCGAAGGCTTGCAGTTACCCCAGGTTCTCTGGCCTGACTCTCTGGATACACTCGTATGACTGGAGGAACTAAATGGGGAAGAAAAAATTGATAAGTAATCAGCATTTACCATTTGATCTTTTAAATGAACAAAATTATAAGATGATCCCTTATGAATTATTCATTTTCATTAGGGTGTATAATTAGTTTCCTGGTATAATTCTCTACTAAAATATCCCAGGGTTGCTTGGGGAAAGATAATTCTGGTCCTATGTCAGAAAAAATACAATTCAAACATGGGCTATCGTGTTTCAGAAACTGTAATCTTGAAAATATAAAATTTAAATAGGCTCCCACTTTCCTACTACAGGATGACTTATGCATTAAATTAACACATAAAAGCATTATAAAGAATTAAAACCTTTTGGATTCAGTTATTTAAATAACTGTGTAGTTAGAAAGACATACTCTTCCTTAACATAGCACATATAGAGATTAATAATATTTTACACATAATGGTATACTAAAAACACACTATTAACAATAAGGTTTGTTAAAAACATGCAAAACTTTAAAAAACATTGTTGAAAGTATTTAAAGTAAATGAAATGTAAACTATAGTATTTTCATGATAAAAGAAACAAAGAAAGCATAAGAATAACCGAGTTATTCTTTTTAATACTGAATTTGATGGCGATTTCTTAGGTATGGCCCCATAATCACAAACACCAACATAAAAATAAATAAATTGATTTTTAATTGAACTAAAATTTTGGATCATTACATAACATTGTCAGAAGACTTAGTTCAATTGCTAGGACAAACATGGTGATTCACAAACATCCAGTTCCAGTTTAAGGGAATGTGATACTCGCTTCTACCTCTGTTTGAATTAAGCACATACATGGCATACATACACACAATACATACGTACGTGGAGAGGAAACACTCTTGCTCATAAAAGAAAGGAAATAAATATAAAGCGATAAGAATCAATGGAAGGAAGTAAAACTAGAAAACAGTGCTGTCTATAATGTGTTTGACACAAAATATGGTACTTCAATGACATTCCCAGAATACACATTAATAAGAAGCAGGGTATAGAGGTGCAAGTTTGTAATTGGAGTTTATTTAGCAATTGTACCAAGTATTCTGAAAGAGTAACCAGTACACCAAACCACTAAGCTGCATTTCTTAGCCCCCCTTTATCTTTCCTGACAATGTTATGTGATGACTGAAAATTAGAATCAACCAGAATTACCATTAACAGGTATTAGCAAGCTATTTATGATCTTCAGAGATTTAAAACTGGTTTAAAAAATAGTTCAAAATAAAAATCCACTTCTCACATTATGAGAAAGTTCAAAATACAAATGAACAACAACTAATGACTAAATCACAACATGTGGGTTTTTTTTTTTTTTTTTGACATCATACAACAATATCTCCAGGGAACTTAAAGCTCTTAAGGATACTATAACACAAATGTTGAATTTCTGATACTAAACAAAATCAGTCTGACAGGAAAGGTCATACACAATAACAGTCAATTTGTATGAAAACCATATGGGTAAATGTGTTGAAACAGATTGACAGAACTCTTGGAGGAAAGAACAGAAGGAACATTTACTAATTGGATGAGGACTATTTGGGAAGAGGCAATGTAGGATTAGATAGATGGGCATACAATGCAGTATCTCTACAGCAGTATATCACTGATTTACATCATATCTGGATTTCTACCAGAATCAACACAAATAGCATAAGATCTAAAAATGTACTAGAACATTTACCTAAATTTAATCTACTAGTAAAAAGTCCTTAAAGGTTGATATATTGTTTCACTAAAAGAAGGAATAACACTAGGCCGGAGCAGGTCTGAAGCAGCGAACTCCACAAGAGCAGGACTGAACCAGCAACCTGGGCTGGAGTGAGCCTGTGAGGGTGAACTCCATGGGAGCAAGGACATTTGCAAAAGCAGGACAGGGCCAGAGACCTACGCTGGAACAGGCCTGAGGAGGCAAACTCTACAGGAGCAAGTAAGTACAGGGGAGTAACCACTGAGTAAGTGAACCAGAGCCAGAGACCTCTGCAGGTCTGGGTATGAATCTGGGACCTTTGAGGGAGTAGACCTGGGCCAGGACGCCTACGGGTCCAAGCATGAGTCTGTAACCTCTGAGGGAGTAGAGAGGTATCAGAAACCTCTGCAGGTTCTGGATGTGAATCTGGAACCTCTGAGGGAGTAGGCCTGAGCCAGGTCCTCTACAGGTCTGGGCACACCCAAGTCTGGTACATCTGAGAGAGTAGATTAGAGCCAGAGACCTTTGCAAGACTAACCCCTAGCCAGGGGCCTCTGCATGATCGGATGCAGACTAGGGAGATTTACAGAAACAGGTCTTAGCTGGCAACCTAGGCCAGAGCAGTCCTGAGACAGCAAACTCCACAGGAACAGAACAAACCCCTCGACCGCTGAGCGGACTCCAGGAATGCAGAGTGACCAATGATGTAACTAGAATGATGGAACTGACTGAACTATAAGGAAAAAAACATCTAAGCCTTGGATCCACCGGCACCTGCAAGATTAATCACCAGAATTGCAGAAACCCCCAACCACACCGATTAGAGGAAAAGATGAATAGTAAAGGTAAGAACAAACACAATGCCACAAAGAGCAACATGACACCAGTAAAATCTGTTGACTCTACAACGGCAAGACTTGAACAGATGTATATAGATGAAGCAGAAGAAAATGACCAAAAAAAAAATAACTTCAGAAGAATGTTTGAGACTCTGTTGTTTATTAAAATCTGATTTACAAGGAAAATACCATTATTCTAGATCTTGCTGAACTATAAAACCCATGTAAATCACAAGATTTGGTGATAAGGTCCAGAATGTAGCTACCATCAAACCTGAATCCCCTTCTCTCTTTTTGGTGATTCTCTAGATATCTAGTTGAGGCAATCACCAAATGCAACAGATATAATACAGAGGAATCAGAGGCAACCTTAGAAATAACTGTAGGCTAGACTCTGTTGATAGTGCCTTTAGCATTCTTAAACTTGGAAACCTCATAGATATCCAAAATCATAAACACAGGAAGTAGCTGAATCCTATCCCCTCTGCAAATATAATTCAAAAAATATAACATAGGCATGTTGGGGAGTTAATATCTAGTTATATTTCTTAACCAGTGATTACAATGTAAATAATCTCCTTTGGTGTATCAGAAGCAACTCTAAAGGCCCTCATGATAACTTTGGCCAAAGTGTCACATGCAAATTTAAATTTGTCTCATATATCTACCACTGAGTAGCTTTCATAGCATTTTATTTTGTTTAAGTTGGGAAGCAAAAGCTTTTTTAAAAGGTATGCTGGAACACCTGGGAAATTCATACAAAATGCCTTTGAAGCGCTCACACCCCGTCTCCAATCTCCTAACAAGCAGAGTGTCTGGAAATGAGCTTTTAGTGAAGACTTATATAAAGAGCCAGAAGGGAAAACAACTCTTAATAAATATTTAATAAAAGAAAGTGTATCTTTTGACAGAATTTATGAGCAAAATGAGAATCAATACAATCTGCAGCATTTCTCTCAGGACAGGAAATAAGAGACAGCATAAACATATTAGAGAATTAATTTTCTAGAGTAACTATCGATAAACTCAAATGGGAAAATAGATTCTACGTAATTCATATAAAATATATAGATTTTAAGTAGGCTGTCTATAGTCACACTAATCCTGACGGGCAAAGGAAAGGGTTTCAAAGAGCTTCAATTTGTCCTGCATTGCTACCGGCGTCTCACTTACCAAATACTCTGAGCTGAGAGAAATGAAACTATTGAACACTACATCTTCACCATTGAAGTTTAATACACAAATCAAATGTGTTTCAAGAAAGCAACAGATTCCTGGGGAAATATACATCTCACTTACACTACTGACATTAAGTGGTGGTAAGCAACAGAATCTGAGGTGATTGGTATGGCAATTATTGCATCGCGGTAACAAGCTAAGCATTTAAAAACAGTTCATTCCTGAGATTCATGTTTAAAGTATAACTGTTTAAAGATTGATGGCAACCTTAATTCAGAAGCTGACAATCCCCCAAAAGAATACTTCAAGTCCTTTGGGACATTCATTTCTATAATGAAGACACTATAAACCTGCCTTTTCTTTTTTACTGTTAGTACATATGGAAGGGATCTTATCTGTGTAAAAGGGTTTCCATGGCTATACAAACATAACACAAGCTACATTCATCTGAAAGGAGGGATCTCAGGGGAAAGAAACGCGCCCCCCTAAGATCCAGCTATAGGACATTTCCTTAATTAGTGATTGACGGGCCGGGTCTGGCCCATTGTGAATGATGCCATTCCTGGGCTGGTTATCCTGGGTTTTATAGGAAAGCAAGCTAAGAGAGCCATGATGAACAATCAGTGTCTTCTACATGAGCTCCCGATTCCAGGTCCCTATCATCTTTGAGTTCCTGTCCTGACTTCTTTCATTGATGGACTACAAGGTAGAAGCATAAATCAAATAAACCCCTTCCTTCTAAGCTTGGATTTGGTGTCAGTGTTTCATCAATAGCAGTAGAAATCCCAGGACAAGCTTTTATTCAGCTTAGATTGAGCAACCAACTTGGCCGCACTGACACAGACTTCCAATACTGTACATGAAAGTAAGTTTCTCAATATTCTCTTTGCTATTCATTTTTTTTCACTTTTCTTTCTTTTCAATTCTTTGGAGAGGAGGGTTGAGTCAGTTTTATGGCTACATCCTTTTTTGTACCTTTGTTTGGCCCCATACTTCTAATCCTCCTGCCTCAGGCTCCTGAGCACTTAAATCATTACCATCTGTGATTTGGTGTTTCCTAATGATATTTGATATCTCACAAAAATAAATTATGAATTGTTATCTCCAGTCAGAATTGTTTAAACTGCTTATTTCACACAATATTGCCAAATGATGAATTGGTCAGATCTCTCAGTCTTTGCTTTACAAGTGTGAGGACCACAATTATATCCACAGAAGCAACCTAAAAGTAAAGCAGGTATGTAATACCATACAATCCCACCACTTAGGAGGCAGAGATGGAACTCTGCACAGTAGACTGGAAAGTTGAACTGTAAGAACTGATGAAGACATGTACTATCAACTTAAGGCCTTTCCACACACACCACACACATACCTTCATGCACACCTGTGCACATAGACGTACCCTCACATGTGATACACACAGGTGTAATATAAATACACACATACATGAAAAAATAGTCAAATAAAAATAATGCAAAATGATGCAATACTGAGTGAATATCTAAACTTATTTAATAACTGGGTTAGTGTTCTTAAAATAATCCGCAATGTATAACTGAATCATTGTAAAATAAAAGGGGGCACAAATGATATGAATATATAAGTTTTACTCGTCTAAATTTTAACAAAACATTCGATTTGTTTATTTTGAATATTTAGGCTAAAAAATTAACCAAGTTTATATTACCACTAACCTTTTATTTTCTTTCTTTTCTGAATTAACATGTCAAAGTGTGCTGAGTTCACAATTTAGAAATGAAACAAGGGAAAAAAGAAAGTGTTTCTCACCCAAATGCTTATTATCCAAACCTGATCATATAATATGCCTCTTCCTATAGTTCTACAAGACTCAACTAGTTGGTATTAAAACTCAAAACTAGACTTTTAGTTGTACTATCTATGATATGCAGAAAGATATTTAGGTATATTAAAAATTTTATTTCAAAGTATCATTGCCATATAAATGAATTCATCTATAGAAGTTTTCAAAGAATTCCAGTAAAAATTTTCAAGGAAATCTGGTAGGCAATTGTTTGTTTAAGATAAATATTAACATATAAATAAATTGGAGAAAAATAACCAAAAGTTGTGTAAGGGTTCACATACTGTAAATGCAAATAATAAGATACTGTAAGTGGGTAAATAGCTCATTAAAGAGTATGTACGACATTTTCATGAGTCATCCAAACTTTAATATAGAGATGAAACTCTGATACTCAAAGGTACAACTTAAAATGTAAATAAAATAAAGTATAATATTTATAATTATATTTACTTAAGTCTTTCTGGAAATTTGGCTATTAATGTGAAAGTTTCCTAGGAAAATTATACTGTATTCAGCAT
Organism: Alexandromys fortis; assembly: GCF_014885135.2. Classification (NCBI taxonomy): domain Eukaryota; kingdom Metazoa; phylum Chordata; class Mammalia; order Rodentia; family Cricetidae; genus Alexandromys; species Alexandromys fortis. The sequence goes on along the minus strand of NW_026067939.1, from coordinate 10,370,992 downwards.
AAGTAGGAATAAAATTATCAGACAGATGGATCTATTCTAAAAGTCTGACGACTCTCATTGTATTTGGATAGACAAGTGTTTCTCTCTATGTTAGGAGAGATCCAAAAGAAGAATTTCATTCTAATAACTTTTCTGAGCTAACAGTAGAACATTTCTAATGATATTATCTTCATAACCTTAAAGATGCTTCTGTCTCAATCTCCACACATTCTGACTGTATTTTGTCAGAGTTACTGCTCTTTGTGTGGGCAGTATACAGAAAGCAGAGCCTCAATGCAGATGGAATTTAGCTAGAGACAGAGATCCAGACCGAAGTGATGACTTCATTCCACTGGTCCATAGTCAGGGCACTGATTACCTTTCATTTGTTCAATGCCCTTATCTTGCTCTGTTCCGATGGATTCTATCACAGCTCTCCCACAAATTATTCAAACAGCTGCAACTGTGAGAAAGGATTCTGAGAAAGCTTGAGGGCAGGGCTATAAATGTGTCTGAACTAGTGCTGATTCACAGCGGCATCTGGATTGCCCTGTTTGTATTATGACTTTCTTTGTCATTAAAGCAACTTTCCTATGAAAAATTACAGACTGGGTTTAATAAATATTTTAAATGTTACTGAGCCAGTCCAATGCCTTTTGTCTCTGACATTATTAAAGCCATCAATTTCTCTTTAACATTGTCCCAAAGCAGTCTTTTTATATTCATGAGATTCACACTGCCTCTTGTCAATATTATAGAGCTCTCTGATCACATTACTGTGATCTCCATGAACGTATAGGCTGTAACAAACGTTGAAGGTAAAGTATCAAATTAAGATCAGTATACATATGGCTATAATCTTTTCTGAGATTTGTTTGTTAGGTCTTTGTCTTCTATGCTATGCTGAGATATCACTCATTTTAAAGCTACTTTGATGGCAATAGTTTGTCTCAGTTTGATTAAATTGGATCTGATCTACTCATTCTTAATGCCGTGGATGCTTTCAAACTCCAGTTTCTAAGTTTCAAAAGCTATTAGTTTCAGAAACTCTTCCTGAAATACACAACACACACACACACACACACACACACACATTCTCTCCCTTTCTTCTCTCTCTCTCTCTCTCTCTCTTTCTCTCTCTCTCTCTCTCTCCTTTCTCAATAAAGACATTTTTAGACAACACATAAGATTTTGTTTCTCTGAACCTATAACAGAAAATATTAATGAAAAAGAGAAAGATACTGACCTATAGCCTAGTACCACTTTTATTTTATTTTATTTTATTTTGATAGCTTCATCTTTAACTGACTTACATATATGACTTAAGTCATTCATTTGGGAGTCTCAAATTACTTATTTGAAAGTGTCCTTGCTAAGCGTAGTAAAATTTGAAAGATTTTTCTCCCACTTGCTGGCATGTTCTAAGAAATAAAATGTATACTTTCTAGGATGGGATTACAATGTTGCACCATTAGGCCAGGCTTCAAACTGCTCTAAAGAGATCAGAGTTGTGACTTCAAGGAAAGCGATCTGTGAGATCAACAACAGCCTGGGCTCTATAAAGAGGTGCTGGCTTTGTCCTGTTTAACTATTGTCAGCGGGACTCAAGGTGCGGTTATTCCCAAAATGGAAAGAGCAATTGAGAAAGCCTCCCCCGATAAAAATGGACTGTGAGCAAAACCATAGGGGTTTTCTTGGCTAATGATTGCTGTGGCTGGACCACCTGTGGCGGTGCCAATAACTGGTCCTGAGTTACACAAGAAAGCAAGATGAGGCTGGTTGGTAGTGGCACATGCTTTTAATCCCAGCACTCGGGAGGCAGAGGCAGGCGGATCTCAGATTTCTGTGAGTAATATAGTTTCTGGGTGATTATTTTGGGTTTGGGTGGCCGTGTGAGAAATGAACGAGCAGCCTCTTACTACACAAAGTATTAACACTATTCCCTGTTTTCTAATAAAAACAGAGTAGAAAATAAAATAAAAAACCCTGCATATTACCAATCAGTCAAACTTAAGCAATTATCCCAGAAAATGTACTTCTTGTTCACAGAAAATCTACATATTATTGTGTTAACCTTTATCTATAGTAGGATGTTACTGTGACTAATGTAGTCATCTTTCAAAAGATGAATGGTTAGACAAACTTGTGCATATAAACCAGGGAGACACAGTAATCACCAATAGTACCGCACTCCACAGAAGGAAATTCATGTTTGCTACTGTTAAAATAGCCAGGCCCAATAGCTGGGAAGTTCACAGAGGCCTGATTTATTACTATTACAATGTGAAATGGATACATTTTCATTATCAAACTGTTTCCTTGATTTATATCTCTGTACTGATAAATTATTCCACATTTCAGATTTTATCAGAGGAATTGCTTAGTGCAATAAAAAGTAGTTAGTGAACTAATGCTTGAACTCACAGCAGCTGTCCATGCCAACACCAGGCTTACATAACAATAAGACAGACATTTTAACATGGGGATGGAGGGACACATGAGCCTTATGACCAAGTGAGGCTTTATTAAGAGTTGTAGCATCTAACAGGAAATGTCTGTTTTCTTTAAAGATATAATGTCTGGTAAGTCAACCATACTCAGTAAATGGCCCCACACCCTTGATTACAGGGGCAACACAAACTTGAATTTGTAAGCTATTCAAAAAATAAAGGTATCACGTTCAGAGGGTTGAAAAGTTTGAGTGTAGATCTTGAAGTAATTATCAGTGGAAATAGTGATAGATGATTATGATCAAAACATATGAAAATTAAAAAGTAATTAATAAAAGACTATATTTATAACCCATCTACTCTCATAAAATATTTGATATCGCTCCCTCCACCAATTTGGCCAGAAAGCACACACCTGTTTTTGTCAAATATTACATAGCAAACTTGAACATGTTAAATTCCCAGTTCATAGATTTAGAAAATTGCTTTATGTCAACTCAAAAGAGCCAACTTATTTGGAAAATCTTCTAATCCATTTCAACTTAATAATCTAAAAATTTTAAAAGAGAAACATACAAAGAAGATGTCGTAGGTGCTAAAAAGAAAATACTGTAAAAATATTAGATATGTTCAAACTAACTGGATAAAAATGAAACCATGAATCATCCCTCACTATACAGATATTCATTGCTTATCTTTTTAAAAAGAAAATAAGTATTAAATTATCTGCAAAATGATTTTATGTATTAATCAAATTAATATTATTAAAATTAACCATAGTTTGATTAGATGTAAATGCAAATTATTACATTTTATCATAAATATCCCCATTCTTAGGGTACATACACATAAATCATTATTAACTATATGCATGTATCCATACCTATATAAATATATGCACATGTCTGACTACATAAAAGCAAATTATTTAACATATTTCTCATATTTTGACCTGATACAATAGTAATTTAGAACGATAATCATGGCAGCAAAGAATACCTCACTTGGGACCCTTAGACCTACAAATATCAAAATATGAATTGTCCTTACTCAAAGAAAAACTGCAGTTTTCAGTTTTATCAATAGATGGCAGACCCTTTACAATATGTTTTACTAAAAATAACAGTATTTACTCAAACATCTCAACTGATAAACAATATAGTTGATGTAAATAAATGATATAATAAACTTGATGTATGTAGTTTATCTTCCATGTCAGTACTGTTTATCCCTTCTTTGACTTACCTATGTTCTACTTCATTCTAGGTATTATATTCATTTTTCAAAATAGCACCAGCAATATAAAGTAGTTTTATATACATTTCATCATCCTTAAAAGTCTCACTACTTTTAAACCATCTTTTTTGTCACACTATATTTGAGCATTGATTGAAGAAATTTTTATAGGATATATAACCATTGTGGATTTTAGTAGTTGTTATAGAAACTTGTATATTTATTACTCAGTTTTTTTGTATCTTGATTTATTTTATTTGATACAGGTCTCTATATATCCTGGACTGTCCTGAAACTCTCCTTTTAGACCAGGAAGCTTTCAAATTCCTGGTCTTTCTGCCTTAGCCCCCTGGGGATAAGACAATGGCTATTTTATTTTGAAATAACTAGTTTTCTTCAATCAAAGACTGAATTGTTCAACAGAAGTTTAAGAGAATAAATAATCTATTCATAGTGATGGAAGTATACTGACAGCCACAAATAGCATACATGTTAACCATCATTAACTCAAAGACATGATGGCAAACCTTTAAAGATTGTTTTAGTAGGTTTTAGATGATTTGTATATACATAATGAGATAGCTGAGGGATCGCACTCAAGTATAAATACAAAACTCAGTTATGTTTACTGTAACTCATCAGGATGCCTGAAAATAACTTCATACAAAATGTTCGGTGTGTCTCACTTTCGTCTACGACTCATCACACGAGGTTAGGTGTGAAATTTTCCATGTGTGCAGTATGTCAGTATTGAAAAGTTGCAGAAGCTGGAGCACACGAGATTTCAGGGTTATGTGTTAGCAATGCCCAGCTTCTGTTTTGTTCTGTTAATCATATAGGGAATGACAGACAGGTTGCATTTCATTTTGAAGCATATTCTCACATCTCACTTGGAGTGGTTCTGCAGAAGAATCCCACTTCCCATCAGGAAAGCTGTCTGAAACTCTTATGCACTCGCTGACAATGCACCAGCAGCAAAAATAAACAAACAAACAACAAACAATAAAAACTTCTCATATCCTGAACAACGGCAAAGCCACCAATGCCTTCTGTCTATTCTGATGTTCCTTGTTACTTTGACATTCCATGACTGTCAGAGTCATCACATTCATCAAATTAGTCAAAAAGCAGTTCACTTTTTCACTGGATCAATATGAAATTTTTGATTGACACTGAACTGTTCAAGTTTAGTTTATCTATACGTTTCAACTAAACAGAAGGCCCTTTGTACTTAACATACTCTCAATAAACAATAGAATAAATTCACATACAAGAAATCAAAATTGTGCAAGACTGAAATTTTACCCAGATATCTATAACTATTTATCTTTCTGAGTTGCAATCTTGCTCATTAATAGAAAACCTAAAGAAGTGAGGGATATATTCTTAGCACATTTTAAGACAGCTTTCTTCTTCAAATTGTTCATTCTTTCTGAATTTGTTTGTCATGTCAAGCTTCAATGAGCTTATTGAAGAGTACGTTTTTACTTGTGCCAGCAAAGCAAATATGGTTACATGGAATGGACCATTTATCTTTTAACAAAAATCATTTGTTGATTATTTCATATGCTGAAAATAGTTCAATTAATAACAAGAGATTCCTAGTTCTCTTAAATATACAAGGAAAAACAATAAATTTAGGGAATAAATGTATCATTCAAATCTAATAACAAATCTACATGTACATTAAAATAGAAGGTGATGGTAGTATAATTTTCAAATTGAATATTGATTGAATAAAGAACTCTGCTGACAATTATCTAAAGTGAAAGTGATTACTTTGCTTTGCAGTGTTTGATGAGAGAGTGTTTACATGTTTGATGAGAGAAATCTCGTTTGATCTCACAAAAATGACGTGAAATAAGAAATAAGGAAATAAGAAGAACATTTATGCCAAAGACCATGCACTAATTATTTTAAGCATTCTTGTGGTGTAAAAGAAAATCCATGTACAAGGTCTTGGATCTTATGAAATCTCACTAGAGTGTGTAATAAAGGACCATGGAAGTGTATTTAGTAAAAAATGCATTAAAGAAGAATAAAAATGTATTAATCTGAAGAACTCATATAAGTATGTACATTTTATGTATGTTTCCTTGTCCCACAGTGTCAGAAGACAGTCTATAACTGACTAACTATGGCAGAGAGTGGTCTATTTCTCTATATGTTTAAGTTCTGTACCCATCTATTGGACCACAATAAATTACATACACACACACACACACACACACACACACACATATATATGCAAAAGAATAAAGTCAAGTTCACTGATAAATTTCAATAAAGTTTTTTAATCACATGAGAATTAATTACCTGAGTGGAGCTACTGTTTGCTATAACTCCATTAATCATACTAGTGTTTTGAAAATTAAATGTGTTATTGTAACTACTTTGACTTGAACTACAATTCAAATAACATACAGAAGAAAGAACAACAAATTTTATTCAGTAGACAAAAAGTATGAGATCTTTCCACCAATAAAAGCAAAGAAAACCCAGAACACAAGGTAAATACATTATTAGTTTAAATGAAGTGAAATTTATTTTTAGATTATCAGTATTAACAAGTGCACATGCAAATTGCAAAGGGCGCTTAAATTCTAATTAAGCTATCTTGTGAATGTCCTCCTGCTAAATCTTTAAGCTCAAATCGGCATCATTACCACATTAACCTCCTTTGACTCTCTTGTTACACAAGTATCGTTACATTAATTAGTCTTTATGTTGTTCTTAAAGTGCTGGCTACCTCGTGATTATTTTAGAGTTTTCTCATTACTTATAAACACAGTAGCAATTTACCCATGAAATATTCCTGTAGAATGTTGCATACTAGCCTAGTAAATCATATCGTGCTAATTTAAATATATCTCTTTAATTATAACTAGGTTATAATCTTAAGAACAAATGTGATACCAAAATATCGAATCAAGACTAGGAACCTTCATTTGCCCCGAGTAAAAATAATTCTGGCTTTAAGAAACTTATGTATAAGTTAATCAAAGTGGGAACAAGGTCATAGTATATATGAATGAGTTGTCTGCCTGGGAAATCTGCTTTTAGTAACAAGCCTGTATGCATGTCTCTGGCTTCATTAGGGCTGTCCTTATCCCACCCTAAATCCCCAGAACAGGAGAGAGAAACAGATCTCATTAGTCTACTGTAGGGAGAGTGCACATGTGCAGCTCATGCTTTTACGTCTGCTTTGCTGTCCTAACAAATGCTCCCGACGCAGTTGTATCTCAGCCACGAGGACTGCCTTCAGCACCTCAGGGATTGAGGGCGATCCACAGAGTCAGCAAACTTACCACTCAATTGCCTTTTCTCTCTGAGGGAGTAAAACTTAATTCCCTGAAGCTGTGGAGGTGAGGGGCCTAACTATCTGAGGCCAGGGGGAAAAAAAGGGAATCACAAACACACACACACACACACACACACACACACACACACACACACACACACCTCCAACATGTCATGATCTCATCCAGGATGCTGATGAATGGCAGACCTTCAGCAGGTGAAAGGAACTGAAGAGGCGACGCAGAGTAGGCAAACTACTAGACAGTCAGACACACTAGGACTTTTCTAAGTCCCAAAGTTGAGTTCTTCATTTTATTACTCTTTCTATTGTTTGTTCTAATCTATTCTTTTTTGTTTTGTTCTTCTGCCTTCATGTTTCCCTGCTGTCTCTCTTGATTTTTTTTTTTCTAGCTAACTCTGCCTCCCAAATGCTGGGATTAGAAGCATGTGCCTGGTTACTAAGTTCATTTTCTCTTTTACAGTTTATATATCCCAGCAAAATCTTTCAAGCAGTATCAAATTGCAATGTAGTTACTTTCCATTTTTGAGATGAATGATTACAATGAATCCAAGTTAAAAAAAAAAAAAAAACAAGCTTGTTTTTCATTTGCCTTACATGGCTGAATATTTTACATTATTAGAGGTGGAAAACAAGTTGCCCAAAGAACATACACTCATATCCAAGCAACTTTTTATAGATTAACAAAATATAGATAAGCAAGGTATTTTTCTCAGCTAGTATTTTTGTTGGCAGGCTGCATTTAGTGGTTACAAAGTAAGGATCAATCTCTTTATTATTTATATCAAAAGGTAATCTCACAAGAAATCTTTAAAGAATCACAAATCTAAACTTTTATATATGAAAGACAATCAGTTTGATGTACTTTAAATCCTCAGTGTGCACACCAACTCATCAACAGATTTTTTTTAATATCAAGTATCTGAGGGCAAACATAGGCACAAGGAATTAATTATCACCCTTGATCACTAATCCATCCTAACAAGAAAGGTACTTCAGCCTACAACAGCCAAAGCTACCATTGTTCATGTTCCTTGACTCGCTGAGTTCCATGTTCAACTATTAAAAGTGTGTCTTTATAAACTTAATTGTTCCCCAAGATTTTTCACCTTAAAGCCATTAACAAAAAAACAAACAAACAAAAACAAAACAAAATCCCTTAACTTTACCTTAACTCACTATTTAAAGCTATGGTTTGCTATGATGCACACCAAAACCAATGGCCACATCTCCAAACACTAAGAGACATGACTGTTTCTGGCAACCCCAATTACTTCAAGAGGATGATGAACATCAAAGGGTCACCTTATGGAGTTTGCTAGCCATTTGGGCAAGAAATTACTCTTTCATGAACTGCTTGATGGTATGCTGTAGGAAGTGAGCAATCAAGACCCACAGAAAATTGACTGCTTAACTTGCCAAAAGAAGGTAAGATAGTCCTTCATGGTTCCTGCTCCATGGGTCTGCCAGACACTCTGCAGGACACAAAAGAAAGTGACAACAAAGGCCAATATAGCTGAAACAGTCGTTCACATTTTCTGCTTCATGAAAAAAAAATATGCCAGATACCATTGGTCTATAGGCTGAATATGGATGCTCCAACATTATAAAAGAACTTTGGGTGGGTGTCTTTCCAAGCAGCAAGATATCTCTGTCAATTCTACAGTTTTGGAAGTTGCTTACAATGCACTTTCTGTTTACTTAGGTAACATATCCTTCTGGGGTCCTTGATGGAGTTGAAGACAGTTATTGTTTTCCTTAGTTATGATAAAAGATAAATTATACTTGAAGTTTTAGACTCACAAAGAAATATTGTAACTATAATTCTTGCTTTATAACTTATTGTTATATGTAATTTTACTATGTTAAATTTAAAACTTTCTTTTATATTTAGATAGAAAAGGGGAGATGATGTCAGATCCCCTCTGTATGTTGTGAGTATGTTTTATTACCATTAGTTAAAGAAGAAGCTGTTTTTGCCTATGGCAGGACAGAATATAGACAGGCTAGAAGAGATATATAGAGAGAGTAGGTGGAGTCAGAGAGATAACATGTACCTGCCGAAGGAGGAAGATGCCAGAAAATTTACCAGTAAACTACAGCCTATTGATGATACATAGATTAATAGAAATGGGTTAATTTGAGATGTAAGAGTTTTCTAAAAATATGCCTGAGATATCAGCCAAACAGTTCCATAATTAATAAAGTTTCTGTGTGACTATTCATGTCTGGGAGGCTGGGAAACAAATGAATAGTCTCATACTAAATAATGAAGTATAAACAAACTTTTACTTTGAAAGATTTGCTATTTCAAAGATATAGTATTAAGCATTTATACAAATTGTGGATAAAAATGTACAAAATATTTTAAAAAACAGTCTAAAGTTCTGAAATTTCTGAAGGTATTTCAAAGTGATACTGATTGCAGGGATTGTGTGACGTTTTCCTCTAGATCTAAGGGCACAAGAGTGGAAAGTCTATTGAATTGAGAATTTGAGGTTAGGAACTGCCAGGATAAAATATACAAAAGACGAAATCTGGGGAAGAGAATAATGGATTCTGTCTGGACACAGGTTGCACACTGTTTGATGGAAGCAAAGCCCCTGGGTGGGATTTTCCAAATCACTGAGGACAAGGTGGAAATATTTGCTTGAACTGTGAGTGCTTTTGGCAGACAGATGTAATATTTTCCTATCTCTCACTGTGACAGTTCCCAGAGGACAACAGAGTGCGACACACAAGTCCAAGCCTGAGCTAGAAAGCAAAGCATCAATAAAAGGGAGGAAGAAAATTTCTTACAAACTTCCTTTCCAAAGGGGGAAAAAAGGGTACGTTACAGATTAAAAAGATGGCTAACCTGCTGGAAGAGACTGACCTCTCCAGAGAGAAAGAATGGAAGAAGTAAGAGAAACTGAGCAGTATAAGGAAAAAAAACAACAACAAAATATTAAACACAATAAAAACAGCACAAGACGTTGAACATTTATAACCCAAGACAAGACTACATCACAAACTGTCAGTGAGGCTTGCTATCATCCCAGGAGAAATGGTCTCCAGAAACATTAATCATAGTTTTGGTTTCAAAATCAGCCAAAGAAGGTGTATCAGCTCAGTTTGTACAGGAATTTAATGTGTTCACTGTGAACCCAACTTCGTTAAGCACATGGAATGCTGTGCTAATTTTAGATACAAAACTGTCTGCTTCCTAGAGACAATCTTGTGTGATCTCAGAAGTAGCCTTTGTCATTCCTTCTTCAAGATAGCTAGTAAACCCTATGTTCTTAGGAAAATGATAGGCCACACACACACACACACTGGATGTATCCACTCTTACAATTAGAACCTGCTACCCTTCTCAGAAACCCTCTCTTGGAATGAAGTGATTGGCAGTCCAGGCAGAGCAAAGAATGCTGCTAATCACGACCAGGTTTCATTGTAAAAAAAAATTTAAGTTTTATGTAAAACAAAGATAGCTAACACAACCCTGAGTAACAACATAACTACCATCTCTGATCTCACATTGTACTACAGAGCTATAGAAATAAAAAGGGCAAAGGGTTTGCAAGGAGACACAGAGCTCAGTGTAATCGAGTTGAAGACCCAGACACAAATCATGAACACCTGATTTTTGATAAATAGTTCAGAAATACAAATGGATAAAAGGCACCATCTTCAACAAATCATACTGGTCAATCTGGATTTTTGTATGTAGAAGAACCCAGATAGATCTATATTTATCATCCTGAACAAATAAGCTTCAAATAAATTAAAAAAATCTCAACAAAAAGCCAGATACACTGAATCTGTTAAAAGAGAATGTGTGGAATGGTCTTGGAGTGAAATAACACTATTCTTTACACCACAGAAACCCAAAATTCAAATTCATTTTTAAAAACCTAAATCCAAGTTAGATATAAGCTTTTTTTTTTTTTATTTTAGAGATTCCAGGAGAAATCCTGGTCCTTGAAATTTCTAACTTCTTATAGAGTCTTGCTTTGGTGGGCTTGGGACCAGACATCAGTTTGCTTCAACCTCTTGTTGTTGCATCAGATACCATATGTCCTTTTACCATCTCACCCCCTTTTGAAAGAAATTATGGGTTTGAATTTGTGTAATTATACATGGAGCCCACGTGAATAACAACTTAATTGCCTTGATTTAAGATCCACCACTTTGCTTTCTAATGTAACACTCATATATTTAAGAGAACTAGTGTATGGGATGAGTGTATCACTCTTAAAAACTTTAATCTCTTTATCTCTCTCCCTCCCTCTCTGTCTCTCTCTCTGTCTCTCTGTCTCTGTCTCTCTCTCTCTCTCTCTCTTCTCTCTCTGCCTCTGCCTCTCCTGCCCAATTTGAGCAACACTTTTCTTTTCTAAACTGAAAACTGTTCTTCTGTTATCACAATATTTCACTTTTTTTTCTTAAAGCTGAAAGAAGTGTTGGAAAAGGCAGGTTATCTTTCGTGTAGTGGCCAAAATCAGTTTGCTGAATCATTGCTCACTTTCACCGTCTTTTGTCTAAAGTGCTATACCAGGTAAGGAAGTGAGAGGAAGTAGTGGAGTAGGAAGAACTGGAAGAGGCGGGAGGAGGAATACAAGGAGAGGCAAAATGGAGGGCCGAAGGAAAAAGAGTGGGGAGGAACTGGGAAGGGAGAAACAGGAGGAAGAGGAGGGAAATGCCGGAACAATAGAACACCCATTAACACAGGTAGCCAGAAGATAATAGAACATCCATAACCAATAAAACCATAAATGGTCTATCTAAAACTCAGCATCCAATAGGAATATCATTCAAAGAAATATAATTAAAAACACATCTTGAGAAACAAATTTTTGAAGAAATATATCAGTAGTATGCCTAAACTTCAAATCATTAAAGAATGTTGGCTAGGGCAATAGAAAACTTGGTAACTCCAATTATCACAAAAAGGTGAGGACTACCTAAAATTCTAAATAAAGTATTTGTGGTATTGTTTTGTATATAAAAAATTCCCTAAAGTTATTTGATATATGGTCAATTAAAATACCATTTTATGTGGCTTATACCTTACTTACAAATATTTTATAACACTATTTCAAATATTAGAAAAAAGAAAATAGAAAAATGAGATTAAATACGCCGCTTTCAGGGTTTAGAATTATACATGAAGTAGATAAATATTTAAAATAGTTTTCAAGAAGTTAAGTTACATATTTAAATTAATCTGAGTTATAGCCAACTGAATTAGAGAGAGGTATAGTTTAGGTAGCTAAAATTAATAACAATAAAATGGAACTATAAATTATGTAGAGTTAGGTTTGACAGCAAGTAATCCCAGATGATGGCTGACAGAGAAAAATTACAAATCAAGGCAAGCTTGGGCTATATGCGCAGTCCCTGTTTAGAAGGAATTGTAAAGAAATAAACAGCTATTCATTCCAATAGAAAGTACTGGACATTGATATAAAGCACAGACACTATCATTTGAAAAAAAAATACATTGAGATGAGAGATGCTTGAAGACACTGAGGAGTGATTCTGGATAGAGATGCTTAAGTCACACTCAAGCCTTATTTTTGAAGCACTGTCACACTCAAAGGGAACAATACGAGGAATTTAGGAAGAACTTATACCTTAATCTGTGGACAGTTTTTATAGCTTACAGGGACAAACAATTTTAATTAGGGATTCTTTAGAATTTATCTCCTCTAATCTTAATTTTGTAGATAACTAATAATGATGACTTTTGAAAATTACATTTTTAGAATCGTTATATTCTTATGAAGAGAAATTTTCTGAAGAATTCACAACTAAGTCAACATTGTCTGACCCTGGATAGGACATTTTTAGTGTGGAGAGATGGAATGTTGCAGAAAATGAAGAAAGATTCTTCTGGGGATCTTCAGTCTCTTTTAAAAGCCATTTACCATCAGCCATGAGTCTGACCTAACATCCTCAGGACTATTAGGTAAATAGTTCTTTGATAAGTCCTCAGACCTAGCTGACCTTAAGTCTCCACCAAACACAAAGCTAATATTGTCATGGTACTTGAAGTCCCTCATACGGTCTATTTACCTGAAATCTTCTCCAATAATTGGGTAAATATATTTGTTTATGCACTTCCTATTGCACTATGATTATAAAAGCTCTGTAACCACTTTCACATGGAGCGTCCATTCAGGTCAGCTGGAATCCATGGTTCTTAACTGTGGTCCCTTCCTTGGCTGTGAGTAATCTATACCTAACTCCATTTGAATCAAGATGTGTGCTTTGATTCCAATATTTGTGGAATAATATTGTCTATTTAGAGTATGTTAGAGATATTATGATATGAAATCTAATCACAGAATAAATATTTAAATTGTTTTAAAATATTGTAATGCATTATAAGTGGACATAGGCTAGCACAGGAAACATGCAATGAGTATTTCCAGATCTCTTATTAACACACTGTTCCATTATGTTCTAAAACCTTCCAGAAATATGTTACCACTAGAATTTTCCAGGAGGAGCAAAGAAAAGGTAAAAGTGAGTATCAGATTGATGGGGGAGTGATTTCTTAATAATAAAGAAACTGCCTCGGCCCTCATAGGACAGAAAATTAGGTAGGCGGAGTAGACAGAAGAGAATTCTGGGAAAAGGAAGCTTAGGAAGAGTCGCCATGGTTCTCCTGCTCCAGACAGACGCAGGTTAAGATCCTCCCTGGTAAGCCAGCTCGTGGGCTACACAGAATATTAGAAATGGGTTAGAACAATATGTAAGAGCTAGCCAATAAGGAACTGGAACTAGCCGGTCCAGGCAGTGTTTGAAAGAATACAGTTTCCGTGTAATTATTTCTGGGCATAAGCTAGCCATGCGGGCGGCCGGGTGCCGGGAACGCAGCCCTGCTGCTCCTATTTCAACAGATGACGCCCAGACGTGATGGGCTAAATCCACTTAAAAACCTGAGAAGGCTTAAAAATAAGGGAGAGAGAGTTTAACACAGCTTTTTGCTGTTTGTGGGTGGTGTGCTACAGAGAGAAATTGTCCTGACTCGGCAACAAGAAAAAAACTGGCTGTTTTAAAATGCCGGCTTTCTGGGCTGTGCCGCCATCGCGATCTCTGTCTGGCTCCTGCGGGAGACAGAGCTTTTGAATAGAGCATTTGGAGTAAAGCTCTAAGGCTTGCTTGATGGCAATGTGGACTGCTGTGTGCCTGGAACTGTGTGTGGCTCAGGGGCACCAAATGGCTCTGAGGCAGGAGCAGCTTGGCTCAGCTCCGCCATGCTGAACTGTGCTGGTCTCAGGCAGGAACTACCGTAATTACCTTAAAACAGCAGTTAAGGTTTAGACTGGGCAGGACACAGGCAGTACCGTATTACCTGTACATGGTGCAACTTAAGTTTTTAAGAAGTGCTTAACATTTTAAGAAGTGCTCCTGGATAGTAAAGAAATTACAGATTCACAATAAAACAGATTCAGACACTGTTGGATAAATGTACGTAGGCTTGGGAAAGAGAAGAAAAAGAATATAAAAAATAAAGTTAATGTCTTAAAAAGAAAAAGGGTAAAGTCTTTAAAGAGACAGAGTACAGAAGTACAGATAGTTATAGATTAAGAGAAATAAAAAAAAATAAGCCACGTAAAAATGGAAAATTCACAGAGAGTCTGGATTATGTACATTGTGTTTTCTTTAAAATTTTTGACTGTGAAGGAGCTAAGTACAGAGAGACATTTCATTATATGGGCTGCCAAGCTAAACCAAAATGGATTTCATGAGGGTATTATGATTTCAGAATTTGGGTCTAAGGATATGATGCTTTGGAGAGGGTCTTCTTTTGTTTTTGCAGAGGATGAGACCCTGTGGATTGCATCTATTCCGATTTGGTATGATAGACCACGCCCTCCTGAAAGGTTGCTGTGAACACCCTCCAAAAATTGCTTCGCTCAACTGCCAACTGAGATGACCCTGGCACACAGGTTATACCATGAAAGACCTAATTAACGACGCCCCCATTCAGCAGGAAGCAGTTTGGAGAGAAAAAACTACGCCCATGTTCCCAAATATTGTTTATAAATGTTCTTTTACATTTAAAGGGGGATATAATATAGATATGAATAATTTGCATTGGTATGGATTTTAAGGTCAATTTTGTTATATGTATATGTATTTTTGATCTTGATTAAGGTATTGTGATTGTGTAGTTCATTTAAAATGTAATGTATAATTAGGAAATATAGGTTGTTAATGGATAATCATTGCTAATAGTTAAGCTTGTAGTCATGTTAATTAGATTTTCTAGATATATAGAGATATATTTCAATTAGATAGGCATTCTTCATATCTTTCAAAGACTGCAGAATATGGCATTTAAAATATTTTAATAACTTAGGACTTTTCATGACAAGGAGACACGTCTGCTCCTGGCAGCACCAGCTACTTCAAGAGGAAGATGGGCATCGAAGAGGATCCTTATGGAGTTGGATAGTCATTTGGGCAAGAAACTGCTCTTGCCTGGACTGTTGCATAAACTGGACACAGAGAACCCTCAGAGAGAGGACTGCTGAACTTGCCTAAAGGTGAGATGGTCTTTCGGGGTTCCTGATTCATGAAAGAGTCTGCGAGACATTCTGCAGGACACAGCAGAAAATGACTGAACTGTCTTTGAAATTTCCTGCTTCATGGAAATGTATCTGGATACCATGGGCCTGTAGGCCGAAGATGGATGCCCCAACGGTACCAAAGAACTTTGGGTGACTGTCCAGGCAGCGAGATGTCTCTGTCATTTCTAGAGTTTTCTTATTTCTTGTGTACTTCGGTAATATTATATCCTTCTGGAGTCTTTGATGGAGTTGAAGAATGAATAGTTATAGTTTTCCTTAGTTATGATAAGAGATATATAAATATTGTAACTAATTCTTACTTGATAACTGTTTTGTTACATGTAATTTTACTATGTTAAAATGAAAGCCTTCTTTTTTGTTTAAACAGAAAAAGGGGAAATGATGGGGGAGTGATTTCTTATTAATAAAGAAACTGCCTCGGCCCTCATAGGACAGAAAATTAGGTAGGCGGAGTAGACAGAAGGGAATGCTGGGAAAAAGAAGCTGAGGGAAGAGTCGCCATGGTTCTCCTGCTCCAGACAGACGCAGGTTAAGATCCTCCCTGGTAAGCCAGCTCGTGGGCTACACAGAATAATAGAAATGGGTTAGAACAATATGTAAGAGCTAGCCATAAGGAACTGGAACTATCCGGGCCAGGCAGTGTTTGAAAGAATACAGTTTCCGTGTAATTATTTCTGGGCATAAGCTAGCCATGCGGGCGGCCGGGTGCCGGGAACGCAGCCCTGCTGCTCCTATTTCAACATCAGATAAAGGACTTCCCTGTGTCTGACTATGTTCAAAAACAAAAACAAGGACAGAAGTTTGTCGCCAATAGTTTATTTGAGAGGAAATTAGATAACCACAAGAAAGAAAATAGATTTTCAAACACTATTATGATGGCCCAGAAGAACTTGATTCTAGTGTTCTCTTTCTGAAAGATTGTGTAGAACATACTTCAGAATGTTCCACTTGCAGGAGAAGGAAGCTAAGCTTCCTTCCAAATGATGAGTCCAGCCCTGAGGAATGACCTCCCCAACATGTTGCTTCTTCTTTGAGAGCAGCTGATAGACATTTAGGAAATGGTATAGACACAGACTCTGGCAGCAAGCAGCTGCAGGTGGTGGTTGTTCTCCAGCACTGAGTGCTTGTGCTAGGAGACAAGGAGCTAGCCAGATACAACGTCTTTCCCAGAGCCTTAGCAGGGAGAAGAATAAGAATTTCCGTCATTGATAGCAACCACTGTGGAGTAACCACTCTCCTACTTGAACATAGACTTAGATATTCATGCTAAAGTTCCATTCCTTTAAGTAAAACACCCTCAAATTTTATGACCAAATATAATAGGATATTTGTTAAGACATAGATGAATATTGACTACACATGGAATGGCTGATCTAATGAGAGGAATCCTAGAATTCACACTTTCAGGTACTGATTTGTTTGTTTTTCTTTTCAAAAAGGACCAACAAATCCCCAAGCCAGCAAAGCCTCTCATTGCTAGCCTTTATTAATTCATTATGCGATAAGGACCATGCAGAGCCAGGCGGCTTCTTTCTTACTTCTTTGTTATCTCAGAGCTTTCAGAAATATTTTATTCTTCTCTGAACTTTAGCCATGTAGAAAAGTTAGCAGGGCAGGGTTGTTCCTGAAGACAAGTCTCCATGCTGCTCCTGATACAGCAGGAAGTTTAGCTCCAGAGAGCAAGGATCAAACCCATCATAGTTCATTAAAATCCCCTTGTCAGTAGTGAAGATTAGATTTCAATACCTCTGTGCCTGGATTTTCTTTTAGACATTTTCCAATTTTGATGGAGAAAAGTACAAATGTTCAATATAAATATTTTATAAAGCCAACAATTCTATTCAGAAGTTTTTGACAAAAATGGGAGGAATGAATTTCTTTAATATTACGTGTGAGGGCTGCAATGTGAATGGCAGAGCAGTACCGGCATACATAAAACTCCGCTGTGAATATACACAAGCATTTTGCCCAGAGGGAAGAATAAACACTGATGACTTTTAAAATTTTCAAACATTCTGTATTGTAACCTTAAGATCTAAAGGCAGTTTGCTTTATGTGAAAAGAAAAATAAAAGCATGAAATGAATTCCACCGTAGATTCAAAATCCTTTGATAGAAACATAATGCTTTTTCAAACAAGGACACAGAAACATGCTTATATTTCAACCATCTAATCTACATTGTCACAAAAGAGCCATGGCTATAAGGAGACTTTTATTCTGTCAAAACCCTGAGAGATTTAAGTTACAATGCATTTCAAAACCCTCAAATATTCTAATATCTGTTGTGGTTTTCAGGAATGGTCACAATAATAGGTCATATATGTTTTTCCATTATTAATTAATGGGTTTCTGGGTATACTATTTTAAATTACACATAATAACATAATTTCTCAAAAGTATTTTATTTTTATTTTTTGGCTTTAGAAAAACATAACAGAGATTTTAAATTTTTTCTATGTAAGGATATATTGAACCCACAATGCACTAGCTGCCTTGCATTCTGCTGAACATCCTTAGTGTTTCGCCATTGTCAGTCCTTGTGCCCAAATATTCTATTGTTATTTGGTCAATAGTAACTAAGTGATGTCAGTTTTTCTATACTGATTTATGTGAAAAACGCAAGTGTGTTATAAGATAGTATATCAAATGCCAAACACAGCAAAAAAAAAAAAAACAAAGAAAATGAAATGTTTAAAAATTCATATATATTATAGTATTTTTAATGAATGCTATTATTTTCACATCATAAATAAACTCTATTTAATTACTTCTGTACAAAGTACTCCTAGTTAACAGAACTCTTTTTGGCAATGATGACTTGTAATGTAACCAATATTTTTTTCTTTTCTTTGTATTCATTAAAATTTTGTTGGTAGAATATTTAAAGATCACAGAAGTATAATCTTTTTCAGTTTAATAAAAGTCAGACAAAATTATTTTTAGTGCTTTTCTTAAAGCTCCTTTAAGTGTTTTCTTATGCGATGCACCATTTTCGTTACTTCTATCTTTAATTTTTTTTCCTGAAAAGAATTTCCAAGAACATTTTGAAAACTATGGGCTGCTGTGAGCATAAACACCCTGGAATTTCTACTAGGGAATATCCTGTCTGAGCCAACCCAGGTGACCCTGCTTACACATCTAACTAAGCACATCTCTACCTCCTGTGAGTTGTCATTTTTGTTTTTGGGATGGGAGCTAAAATCTCAACTGCTCTACTTACGCTTCACTTTCTACTCTAGCTGCTCCAAATAGGTAAAATATTATAATCCATGAAAAGTTTTTATTGTACAAGTTTGTGACCCATAGTGGCTGAATTTGATCAATCAGAACGATTACATACTGTGTTTCTTTTCTTGGATAAGGCTAGAACCAGCAAATATAATTTAAAACATTTAAGCTTCTGAGTTTCTTAGGAAACCTGTGCTGGCTAGTGTCTGTCATTTTGATATAAGCTAGAATCTTTTGGGAAAAGGGAATGTTTGTTCAGAAAGTGCCCCTACCAAAAGTATCTTAAGGGCAAACCCTTGAGTTGCTTTCTTGATTATGCATTGCTGTGGGAGAACACTTCCCTCTGTGGATGATACCAATCCTGGGTAGAGTGGTCCTAAATTATTAAAAAGAAATAGGTTGAGCAAACCTTGGGGACCATGCCATTGAGAAACTCTCCTGCATTACCTGCTTATGAACCTCCCTTTATGTTTCTTTCTTGAGTTCTTGTTCTGACTTCCCCTAGTGACTGATTATTACCTAATAGTACAAGATGAAATAAATCTTTGCCTCCTCAAGTTGCTACAGGTAGCGGGGTTTGATCACAATGAAATCCCTAAGTAAGACAAAACTTTACTGGCCCATGAACCATTTCTTTCATACTGTAAACAGCTTATTATTAGCAGATTTCTCCAGATGTATGGTACAAGCCAATGCGGACACAGGGAAACTACTCAGGATATTCCCAGGAATATTGGTTGCCCTCTATAAACTGATGATGAGACCATATCACTGAAAACAACATTTACATACTTAATTTAACACAGAAAAAATGACCTAGTGCTTAACTACAACCTTCACTCCTCCTGACCAGTGTTCATGGAACATGAATGTACTCTGCAATGTTCTAGAGGAGAAAGGCAACCACCAACCCAAGTACAAAACTTGCTATCAACAAAGGTGACCTGCTTGCATCATAAGAAGATGGTTCTATAGTGACACAAACAATGTAGGAGTCACCAACAACTATCTGATTGAATTTAAGACCGAGTCCTTGAGGTGGAATTCAACACTAACAACCTGAGACCACATAGGCTATGAACCTAGTGGAAAACAATACTACATACGCTACCGTTCTGATAAAAGAACATAAAAAGCAAATGAATCCTAATGACTTCCTGCTGTACTCATATTTTGCTCAGCCATCATCAGAAGTTTTTCTGATGGGAACAAATACAGAGAGCGACAACTGGACCATGGGTAAAGAGTAAAAAACTTTGGGACACTCAGTTCTAAACGTGATAACATCATCAAATCCATCTTATTGTTCTCAAAGAACAATGCATGAGAAAAGGCAGAAATTCTAAGAGCCAGAGTTGATGGATGATGCCAAGAAAATCGTGTCTTCCAGAAATAAACTCACAGAGACTGGAGCATCATGCACAGGGCCTGTACAGTTTTAAGCCAGAAGGGAACCCTGCATGCAGAGGGGAAATTAGAAACAATTTTCCGTACCTAACCTAGAGACTATCAATAAATGACAACCACTTACAAATGAAATATAAGTGTTCTCCAGTGGCATTTCACCTTACTAAAGGGCTGGCCCTATGCTCAGCCAACATAGCCAACATGAAACAAATTCGTTGGTGTTATTGTGTAAATTTTCTGTCTCATATTACTTTATTTTAGCATCTTTTATCTTACTGGTTTTTATTTTATAATATGGTTTCTTATTTTGTGTTTCTTTGTTTTGGTGTGTGTTTGTGTGTGTGAAAATGGATTCTTCTGTATGTGTTTCCATGTGTTTGTCTCTGGTCCTTTTTTGATGTTTTGGCTTTTATTTTAAAATTCTAGTTTGTTCGACTCTTTTTTTGCTGGTTTGTTTTCTAAAGAGGAAGAAATAAGGTATGGATTAGATGAAAGGGGAAATTGGAAGGATTTGACAGGAGATGAGAGAGGGTAAGTCCTGGCCAGAATATATGTTATGGCTTTTCAATATAAGGGAAAACATAATAAATATTTTAAAGCCTAACAATAAATAAATAATTGACCTCACTGAAAACACAATGTCACCCAACAAACAAAAACACAAGCAAATAAACAAATAAGGTGGAATGCTAGGGAAATAGTTCAGTTAATCATATATTTGCTGTGCAAATGTTTAAAAGTGGGATAAAATACTCTGGCCAAAAAGAACTTACAGAAGAAAGAGCTTATTTTATCTGTATGTTTGTATGTGTTTGTAAGTTTGTATGTGTGAGGAAAGATTATAAAATATGTAAGCCTTTTCCTAATTATGTACTTCATCTAGCAAGTACAGGTACATACATACGTATACTATATAAACACACAGAAAGTACATTGATTGACTAGCTGTCACAAACACAAGCACACACACACACAACCTTTAAGTTGTTATAGTCTATGTTTAAGTACTCAAATCTAGCATTTAAACTGTATAGCACCATCCTATTTTTTTCTTTTGGCCTAACAGAAATTTTACATCATGATCCAGTTTTGATTACATCAATCGCATTCAGGAAAAGTTTGATATGGGGAATTCAAAGTGCATTAAAAGTAACTGGATAAATAAAATGCTGGTTTTATTTCTAATTCAATACTTATTTGAGAACCTATATACTTAGAAAATGGAGGAGCAGTTATAATTCCATATATATGGTTAAGGTTGATGGTACATGAAGATTCGTGATGGATGTCTCTTTCCTCTTCAACCATCTTTGAGAAAAACCTGACATCCGAGAACAAACGGTTTATTCACGGGGTAAAATAAACCAGGGCACATACGTGGTGGCTGGGAATGAGTCCTACAACATAAAAACCTACAGTTTGGCTCAGGTCTCTGAAGTTCGCAGCTGGAGTTCAGTGAGTGGGTGACTTGAGAATAAACCTGCTTCAGAAGGGGGCAAAGAGCCGGAACTGTCGAAGGGCAGCCTTTTATAGTGACTCTTCTGACCTCCCATGGGACACACGTTCCCTGCATCACATTCTCCAGCTTGTCTGGGAATACCAACTGCAAACCAAACGTCCAGGGTAGCTGGTGAAAACTGGGGTTTTGTATTTTTGATATTTTAAAATATATCTCTGAAGTAGATGGAATATGGACGAGACTCATTAAAGAAGAACCAAGGGGCTAGGCTGAAAGATTAATGCTGAGACAGGCAGTAAGTCACATTAAGAGACAAAAATTAATTGCTAGCAATACGGTGAAGTAGAAAATCTGTGCTTTAATTATAAAAAAAATGTAAGAAAGTTCAGGGTGTGGGTCTTGTCAGATTGCTTGAAGCCAATTACTACTACAAGGAAAATGAGGATGGGTCTTACTGTGTCTGTTCTACTGAGTCTAATGTATTCAGACTGGAAGTAGCCACAGCACTGATTCAAGGGGAAGAATGGCTCAGATGTTGCTCCAGTTCAAAGCACCTGAAACTCCAAGAACATATATGATTGCTCTGTTTTCTTCACTGTTTACTCCTGGAAGCTGATGTGAAACTAGACCCAGGGCGAGTTTCCTGCTGAGTTTGGCCCAGAAACCACAGTCTGGATCTTCTACCCTTGCATTTCATGGGGCATCACACTCCCCATGTTTTCCAGCTTTAGTTTACTTTTTAACATCCCTTAAAAAAAAAAGACCTAAGTTAGCTTTGAAATCCCAATAGATGAGGAAGAATTTAACTGCAGATGCTCCTGCATATTCATCGCCTGAGTGCCGGCATAGGCGTGCACCACCCTGCTTCATTCTGTGCTGTAGACAGAACCCAGGACTTCATGCTTGCTGCATAAGCATTCTGCCAACTAAGCTAGACCCCAGCCCCATTTTTTCAGCATTTTAGAGCATTTTTTAAATTATGTTCCTGGATATTGGTTTCCTCACACTCTGTCTGTCCCTTGGCATCTTTTTCTTCTTTGTAATTTTAATTCCAAGGCTCAGATCTCTAACTTTACATCCAGACTACACACATTCTTAAGGTGATCCAATCAAGCTTGAGCTTGATTTGATTAAAACTTTAACTGAAGTACCTGAATACACAACTATGTCTGTCAGTCTTCTCGTGACTTTTGCATCGATAAGTATGCCTTCATTAACGTATTCAAAGCTAATCCCATTGTCTCAGTGTATGGGTGCACCCCTCGCGGTCCTGAGTTCCTTGCTTGTGCTCTCTCTCCTTCTGCTCCTGATTTGGACCTTGAGATTTCAGTCCGGTGCTCCAATGTGGTTCTCTGTCTCTGTCTCTGTCTCCTTTCATCGCGAGGGGTGCACCCATACACTGAGACAATGGGGATGTTCTATCAGGAACTCACCAAGGCCAGCTGGCCTGGGTCTGAAAAAGCCTGGGTCAAAACTGGTCTCGCTGAACATAGGGGACAAGGAGGACTACTGAGACCTCAAGAACAATGGCAACGGGTTTTTGATTCTACTGGACCTATTGGTTTCGTGGGAGCCTAGGCAGTTTCGTGGATGCTCACCTTACTAGACCTGGATGGAGGTGGGTGGTCCTTGGACTTCCCACAGGGCAGAGAACCCTGATTGCTCTTTGGGCTGACGAGGGAGGGGGACTTGATTGGGGGAGGGGGAAGGAAAGGGGAGGCGGCGGTGGGGAAGAGACAGAAATCTTTAATAAATAAATAAATTAATTAAAAAAAAGCTAATCGCACCATGTCTCTTGGTGTTCTCATCTTCATTGCAGGTTCTCCCTACTCCTCCCTCACATCTCTAAGACAAGTTTTCACTCATTTTCACACCTATCTGTCATTGCTAGTGACAGCAGCAGGTGTCCTTTTCAGCATTCTCCAAACTGACCCCTACTGTATTACTGCACAAGTATTTATTTCCCATTGATTACAGTATCTTAAGTATTCATTTATTTGAAACAAATTCAAATATCCCAATTCTCTACAACGCTTAGAAACCAAACCACAGTGTGTGTGTGTGTGTGTGTGTGTGTGTGTGTGTGTGTGTGTATCCAAAATACCCAACTCTAGGCCTCCAAACACATAGCTTGAGTCTTTTTTAATGCAGGCATGCATGCTGGTCACACTGTCAGCCCCTCAAAACAGCCTCTGCTTAGTTTTATAGATCACAAAGTAGATAAATAGTACATGTGGTAAAGTATGAAACACCTTACTAAAAACACATCATACAAAGGATTCTATGTCAAGTCAGGTTAAATCTGTGCTAAATAAAGGGTTTTGATAAGCTTGTTTGATTAACACTCCAAAACACTGAATAAAGCATCACAATGTAAGACATGTTTCACATAAATAATAAGGCAATTAAAAAAAACTTAGGCAATGACCCATATTTCCCACGCTAGTCTCAGTTTATAGGTAAAGATCCCTCTACAGCACAGGTGTTGGAGTTACAACTGATACTACGACACAAGGTACGAAGGGGTTTTCGGTGGTGCTAATGAGTAATCAAACAGCTGATCTGATTTAAAATTCTAAATTACTAATCTTACTGGTTTCTAAGATTCATGTTTTTATAATGATTGATACTTTCAACCAAAACCAATAACTTCAATTTCCTATTCTTTAAAATGTTACTTTGTAATAGTTTATAATGACTAAATTTTTACTAATTTATAGTTTTAATTTACTTGAGGACTTAAAAACTAAATGATACCAAACTAACAGTAAATCTACTAACTAAAATTTAGAACCTTTGTTAAAGTTAAGGTACCATCCATTCAATTGTGAGATTATCAAGTGAAGTAAAACTGTCGACAGTAACACTATTCTTACCATTCACTTGAAAGATGTGTGTCTGATGGACATGCTCATAGCCTTCTGCATAGCAGGTATAATTGCCCATGTGTACTGTGGTAACCTTGGTGATATACAAAGACCCATCATCGCCAAAGTCCTAAAAAAGAATATAGATCACAGAGTTGGAAACTTGATAACTTATTTCTATTCAGGAGTAAAATAAATATATTAAACATTTTTAAAGGATCTTAATTATCAATGTAAACATGGAAGAGGCTGACTTACCTTAATATTTTTTTTAATATATTCTTTCTTTAAAAGTGAACTTTCATTGATAAATATGACATTTCCACATTAATTTTAAATACATGAATTAACAAAGTATACTGGTATAATTTAAATTTATACTTTGAATTTTAGATGGATAAAGCTCTATCAAGAACTTATCTTACAACTAAAAACAAATTGCTAATTACATTTTTAGTCTGATAATTGTCCACCTATTTTTATATCACTTAGAAGTATAAATATAAAGAAAATACCTATCAAATTGGTATGTTCTCAGTGTAAGCATTTATAGCTCTATCCTGAGACATGATATTTTGTTTTATTTTGTTGTGTCTGAGGGACAATGAAGATTAAATCATATCCTCAATCATGTTAAGCATGAACTCTGACATAATACTAAACTATCAGCCAGGATTTAATTTTTAAAAGTTGTAATCTACTACTGGTCATTTGAATAAACAGCCATGCCATTTGGTTTTCGGGAGAACACAGGCATAGCCATTCCTGGGGAAGAATATTAAAGCCTCTCCTCTGTTTATCACAACAGAGTCCCAGCATTATCCTTGGAACTGCAGGGTACAAACCAGAAAATCTCCTCTTTATACATCATTGTATGCAGTGGGGAAAACTGTCAAATCTGTTTTTAGGTTCTTGGGAAAAACTGCTCTAATAATCTCCAGAATCTTTATTAAAGCCCAACTGCCTGATCCCTGTGAGATGCTGTTTTGTGGGCATTTGGACCTTTCTTCCTCTCACCTTTGTGCTTCTGTGATAACTTTGAACAAGCTTGAACTCGTGCTCCCTGTGAACCCCACTATCTTCACAGACTGAAGGGGAGGGAAAGACTTCAAGCCCCCTCCCACGGGGAAAGGTCTCTGTGGGGACATTCTACAGTTATCAAAATCTTATGTTTCCATGACTTTTCTTTACTTAAACAAAACACAGGTATTTCTCTTTTTAATAATTCTATCCCATAGTCCTTTGGGGAAAAAAATCACAGAAATTTTAAAGATATTTTCTTGAACATAGATATTATTCGAGATAACAGTAGACTGAAGCACACTTTTAAAAGCAAAACTGAGGAATGGGACAGCCACACACCAACTGACAACTGAGTTTTGACAAAGATGCCAGAACTATACACACAGTGAAAGAAAGCATCTTCAACAAATTGAGTTGGTTAACTAGATAGGTGCATCTTGGGTGCATATGCCTCACCCTGCACAAAACACAAAATGCAACTCCAGATGAATCAGTGAAGCCAATACAAAAGAAGATACACTGAGTCAGAAAGAGGAGAAACTGGGGAATAACCTTGAATTCATTGGCATAAAAAAATGCTTTTTAAACTGAACTCTGGTAGCACAGAAACTAGGAACAAAACTTAATGAACTGGACCTCATTTGACTTTTTGTAGACCTCTCTGTCTCAAGCGTCCTTGATTGAAGGAAGAGAGCAGCCTCCTCTCTGAGCCTCCCAGAACCTCCACATTCTGTCTGTGTTGAGTCCTTTCAACTTGACTATACATTAACTGTACAAAAACATTCATTGAACAGATTTTTCTAATAATGCAAACTCTAATATCAAATTGCACTTTGAATAAAGTAAGGATCCTCTCAACACACCTAAAGGCCACCTCAAATGTTTGCTGGGCACTTTAGTATCTCAAGTACTATCTTGTATTTTATTTTTAAATATAGAAGATCATCCTCTGTTTAACCCTTTCAGGAAGGCAGTGTCATTAGTTTCATTTTACAAATCAAAAGGTTGAAATATGATGGCGTGTAACATTGTGGAAGTCTTCAAACTGGGTTCTATAATTTTTATCATGCATTCTCCTCTTCATATCCTCCATTAATTATAGCTTTAACTTAGTATTACCTATTGCTATTTTACATGGACATCAGAAATATTCTTAACTTTCTTCTGGGTGTCACATCTCTAATCTTTTCGAATATTACATTCTCCGTACTTTTCTATTCTAAGCAGTTTCCCTGAACTCTGTGATTTTATTGCTCAGTCATGGTTGAGAGCTATGGTCTGAGATCAGGCACTCGGGATTCAGGAACAAAATATGTCCTCATTCTGAATTCCATTACAGCTTCACAGTCTGCCAGCCAATAGACCCTCTGTAAGTAGATTAAATCGTATGTGCCCCTTCCCAATTATAAAGTAGCCTCAAGCACAGATGTCTGGGAAGAGCTGATGGGAAAAAAATTCCAGATCATGTATTCTGTTGAGATTATCGCTCATATTCATTTCAAAGCAATGCAAGCAGAGAAGAACATATGTAGTACACTTTCAAACTTAAGAGAATTCTGATGGCAGCTCCCCACTGACTATAGTTAATCAAATAAGAGTAACATCAAAATACTTAACAATCAGTTGATTATCAGCACTGATAAGAGCCTACAAGAAAACCGTGTTCCAGTGTCGTTATTCAGAACATAAAACTGCAATTTTGGCCTATATTTCTTCACAAGCATTGTTTAGCTAGTTATATATAGTTAAAAAGATAAACCCAATCTATTGAAAAATAGTTTCTAAATTTAAATTCACTTTTATTTTTATATTATGATATGAGCTTTTAGTAGTGAAGATTTAGCATCTGCTAAAATGTTTTAAGATTTCTAGAATATATATATATATATATATATATATATATATATATATATATATATAATCAAGGAGTATATAAGAGTGTTTAGATAGGGAAAGGGAAGATAAGAACATAATTATATTATAATCTCAAAAAATGAGAAAAATATGTGCTAATGGATAATCAATATCTGTTCCTCACTATTTCTTTCTGCATTATTTAGTCATCCCGGTTCTTAATCATGAGCACTGATGCTGCTCACTTCACAGTCGGCGTGCAGTTTGGTGCTTCAAATAGACACAGTGCTTAGTGAGCATGCAAATGAATTAATCAATACAGTCATTATAATTACTGTGTTTTAGCTCCTACTCAATTACTTGGAAAAATATTAGTAACAAATAATACTTTAAAAACCATGTAGTTAGCAATTCAATTTGATTTTCATTTCTGAAGCAGTGAGATACCATTAACTGTGGTTATTTAGAATTTCCAGAATTTCTTATACAATAGTTTTGAGGATGTTTCTTCACTATATGTATTATCATGTAAGCTTTACTGCAATATACTATTTTTAAAATCAGATACTGCATAAATACACATTATTTCATTGAATTATATATCAATATTTAATTTAGAGATTATAAAAATTCAATTCCATCTCATGGAACATGTACTTATTTTTCTAGGTTAAATCAGTTCAAGTAGTCATGAAAAGTCTGATTTTCTAAGCTTGTAAAGAATCATGGTTGAAAGCAGGAGACTGAGGGATGAGAGATAAAGAACTTGCTTCTTTGTTTTATACAGAAAACAAGTAAACCTAGCAGCCTTGCTGAATAAATAGGAAGACACTCTTTTTCCTTAGATGCTTTGTCTAGAATAAACACTTGGTTTCTCAAGACAGGGTTTCGCTGTAGTTTTAGAGCCTGTTCTGGAACTAGCTTTTATAGACCAGGCTGGCCTTGAACTCACAGAGATTGGCCCACTTCTGCCTAGGAAGTGCTGGGATTAAAGCCTTGTGGCACCACTGTCTGGCTGAACAAACTCTCTTAAGTGTCTCTGATGAGGAGTTAAGGAAATGTAGCAGGGCTCTTGAGAAAATGCTCTCCCAAAACCTTCTTTTCGTAGTAGCTGCTGAGAAGCAGTTATCTTGTGATTGAAACACACCAAACTACAGGGAATCTCCTTAAACCAAAAGATAACTGAATATAGTCAAGAAGTTCCTGAAACTGAGCAGATTCGCTAGGCGCACCTCTTCCAAGTGTGAAAAATAAAACTGTTGAGCATTTCTTTTCAGACAAGACAAGCTGCCAGGAAGACTGAGACCAGGCCAGCTCCCAGGGAGAAGCACGAGCCAGCCAAGCTGACTACAAGAGGTTTAGACCAACAGAGTCACTTAACAAAGAACACTTTCCAACATTTTTGAGCTGCCTGCAGGCTGTGCAGTGTGCTCCAGATTCCCAACTTCTGTGAGCTTGACCCATGTTGAGGTGGATTTGGTGATGCAGTTGGTTATGAGTCATTCCTTCTCCTGTAAATAACCCTTTACCTATATTCCTATAAGTAATCCCAATAAAATTCATTAGTTTGCCAAGTAGGACTTCAGCAGCATCTGTATTTTGGTCTGTTATGGGCTCCTGACACACGAGCTCAATTGTATACACACACACACACACACACACACACACATAATTTGACATATATCTACTGTACTATATATATATATATATATGCAACAGATGATTTCAATTTCAATAGCGAAAATTTGAGCTTGCTCCACACTTTACTGCTGAAATATATACTGACTTGCTGAAATTTCTTGCAGTGAAAGACAGATACGATGAGATTTTAAGATATGAATTTAATTTGGGGAGAAAGTTTAGCAATTAAAATGCCTGCCATGCAAGCAAGGAGACCAGAGTTCTGTCTTCAGAATTTGAGCAAGTGCTTGCTCATAGACATAGCTGTGATTCCAGCTTAGAAAGTCAAAAATGGGGGCAAGCAGGCCGGTGATACCAGCTGTATTGTCCACATCTAGTCTGATTAGGAGAGCTTACTTCAATTGATATGGTGGCAGACCAATGAGGCATGATTTGTGAAACCAAATTCAAGTCTCTTCATACTTATACACATCCATGTTCCTGCCTAGACATGTGTATCCACAAGCATGAGAAAAAGGAAAGCATGAACATATATGTATTTCATGTACATACACATGAAATGATGGCAAATAAGCAATGAACACCATCCTCTCTTTCAGCTACATTTATACAGTTAACACTACACAACTGCAAAACATACTTCTGCATAAGTGAAAGCAAAATATTGTGTAATAACAACAACTATAGTACAGTAATTTATGCTGGATGCATAAATAAAGATATCTTAGGTGTAGTGCATGGTATCAAAAACTCATTTGCATGCATTTCAGTCCAGCCTATGCTAAAACTCTTAAAACCTATTTTACCCAATTACAACACATTGTTATTTAAATCTGGGTGCCTAGATGTGGTTATCTAACTGTTGTGAATAAACACAACCCTGATTGCTACAATGTGATAGTCAAAGCCACTCTCAACAAGGAAGTGGGGGCAGCCCCTCAGTGCAGAGAGAGTCTCCTCCAATCAAGGAAACCCCAACAAGACAGCAAACAAAGACAAACAGAAATGGAAACCGGCTTGTTGCTGGAAATTTCTTTCAGTAGTGAAAAGAGAACCTGCTGGTTCACTGATAAGGAAGTTTTACACTAAATCCATTTCATCTAAAATGTGTTTCATTTATACTTTAGTTCTGCGAGGAACATTATGTATCATGGTTTATCAGTGGTAAATTCAGGTAGTTCAATTGCAGTTAAATTAGGCATACCATGAGGATTATACAGTATACCAATTCAATGGCACATATGAAATTATGAAATTTCAGACTTTTGGACTAAGAAACTCATTAAGCTGTAGAAAAAATGAGACTGAAATTGCCAGTGAATAGAATCTAGGATTATGAAATGTATAAAATTGTAGTCAATACTTTTATCTGAAATATCATCTATAAAATAGGAATATTAGTGATAACTAATTATGATACAGAATGATTTAGGGACATGAAAATCCTACAAATGTCTTCCTTTCATTCCCAGTGGAATATAAATGAATTATTTTATATCTGTAATTACCAATTACCTTATTATTACACGTTAAAATATATAATCATTGGCATTCAAAGAGTTTGACAGTAGATAGGGGCTAGAGACCTCTGCAGTCTGATTTGTTTCTCTATACATAACCCTTAGGTTCTATACTTCTGTTTTATTCTGCCTCAGTCTTGTAAATGCTGGAATTGTGCACTTACACATCCATGACTAGTATAGATTTTCAACCAAGCCTGAGTGGTATTTCTCGTGAAACAAAATAACAAAGCTATGAGATGTCTTGGCTAGTAGATCTAGCAGTTTAAAATTCACTAAGGTAGACAGTGTACTTCCTACAAGAAAATCATGATGGTCTAATCCTATCATTAATAATCAGGGGACCTTGACACTGCCGCTAGAAAAGGAGGAAGAGTCATAAGGTAGGAAATCTGCATGTGGGTTTGAGGGGGATTGTAAACACTGTTACTATCTCTAAAAAAGATATTTAAAATCTTGTATTTCCACTGAAGATATTATTTGCACACATATCTCTGTCTGTACAACAAATTAAATTGACAATAAGGCTGAATTATCCTTACTAGAACAAGTAACTTTTAAAACCATATGGTACCAGGTTGATATATTTAAATTTATACTGCTTAAGTACACACTATTATTCTACTTCTGAAAACATACAATAATAAACACAACCAAAGGTTGAGTTCATCTTGTGCAAAACCTTATTTATGAAACCATCATGATATGGACAAATCCTTTATAGATAAAATGTATGTGGTTTTTTTAAAAAAAATATTCTCTTTTATCTTATTTAAGAATCACTACTGCTATTGTTTTGTTGTTTATAATATAATTTGTGCAATACTTCTACCAGAATGCCAGTGGGTACGCTTTTACGTGAAGATTACTTCCTCTAGCTGGGATAGTTGTGATGTCTGGAGAGAGGACAAAGTAGGACCCTAGTAAAACTTTCTAAGGTGATTTGAATATATATTGATATTTGAGAACAATTCCATGAACCTTTCATCTTTGTCAAAGAGAATATGTCAAAACTCCCCCATCTACAAAAATTAAATACTTATTTTTCTTCACCAGAATACTTCACATTTTCTTCTTCTTCATTCCTTCAAAATGGCATTTTTCTCCAGTATTTTTATGAGCTACCTAATATGTTCTCTTCTCTCCACATGAATTGTCAGTTTTCCCATAGTGACAATGTTAGCTGCACCTGAGCCCCCATATCTGGCTGTATTGTTCTGCATCTCAGTGCCAACATTTCTCACAACTGTTGCAAACAGCTGTCTTGAAATAATAGTTTGGCTTGGCACTGTTTTATTATCCTTGCTAATATTTTCCATAATTGTATGTTTAAATATGAATTTACATTATTTTTTAGCTAAGGTGCTTTTACTTATTTAATTTACACTGAATATGAGACATAAGTATGAATCAGGAGATTCAAAATCGTTTGAGTCATCTGCACCTTGCTGCAATGAGTACTTAAAATCTTTTATGTTGATATTTTCACCAAGGAATGATCACTTTTTTAGCTTAGCAATAAATCCATTATGTTTATTAGTAGTAAACAACAAAATGTATTGGCTCATTAAGAACACTTGCCAAGAGCTCCTGTTGTGACTTCCTCCTTTCCAAACATAGAAGTCCTTGTGTCAAGGACAGAAGGTTAAAGCAGATAGGGAAAAATGTAAACAGACAAAATTTACAAGACTAGCTCACACCCATTTCCGCCCTAACATTGCTTCTATTGACACAGCACTTTTCTTGGAATATTTAATTAAATGTTGATTCTTCAGTCCCATTCCTAGGCCTTCTTTAGTTTGCTCTCACCACACACATCCAAGTGTCATTCTCCCACTGGGAGACAATCCCGTCTGATCTTCATGTGTTCCATTGTGGATTGCTCTGTATAGAGGAGACAACAGAGTTTTCCACTCTGGCAAGGAAATGCAAGCTATAGAATTTTGGATTTGAGAGTAATTTGAGTTAATCAGGCTATCTGCATTTTTAAGCAAGCTGCTCACTTCTCAAAGGAAGCACATAATTATTCTTATTATCTAGTGTGGACATTAAAAAATGAGCATATTTCTAAGAAAGAACATAAATGTAGAGTATGTTAAAACTATAATTATAATCTAATGTCCAGGTAAAAATCCATTAAATATACAATATTGTGAGTTCACCAAGGCCAGCTGGACTGCGACTGAAAAACCATGGGATAAAACCGGACTTTCTGAATATGGCGGACAATGAGGGCTGCTGAGAAGCCAAGGACAATGGCATTGGGTTTTGATCCTACTTCATTTTCTGGCTTGGTGGGAGCCTAGCCAGTTTGGATGTTCACCTTCCTCAACCAGGATGGAGCGGGGAGGACTTTGGACTTTCCACAGGGCAGGGAACCCTGACTGCCCTTCAGACTGGAGAGGGAGGGGGAGAGGAGTGGGGGGAGG
>NW_026067939.1:10255654-10336371 GCF_014885135.2 Alexandromys fortis | reverse complement strand
GGAGGGAGGGAGGGAGGAAGGAAGGAAGGAAAAGAGAGGCTAGGGAGAAGGTATAAGAAGAGAAGAAAAAAAAAAGGAAAGGGTTAGGAAGAGAGGAATCAAAGAAGGAACGACCCTCGCATCTGTATCCGCATATAAGAATTTGACCTAAGGCAATTTCATCAAGAAACTATTTCAACTAAGATTGTTTCAAAAATTATTAAGAATACATTTAACCAGCACAAGTATGGCTTCGTAATAAAAATAATATTTAGAACAACTGCTTGAGGGTATGTTTTAAATATGCAAAACTTTAAAACAGAAAGTCTCCTTACACTTAATAGTTTCCTAGTAAACTCTTTAAAATGACAACTCCAAAAAGAATGTTTACATGCAGAGATGAATGTAAATATGCACACTTGAAGTTGTACTCTTCCTTAGAGTAATACCCACCAATGAATGGGATCTATAATGATACATTGACAACTTTATTATTTTCATAATAAATCATGTCCACTCAGAATTATATAAGAATGAATTCTACTGTCATCACACTGTCACATGTGTCACCAAGATGGCAAAATTATTACCAAAAGACAAAATTTTATTTTGTTATATTTATTAAATTATATTCATAGACATATGTTCATAAAATTTAAATTATATTTATATATAGACACATAAATTTTAACTTCAAAACTCGTGTGGTATTAAATTGAAATTTCTCACATATTTAAGTTCTTTCATATTAAATATTCTTGTACTCCGCAGGAGACATGGTACAATTATTGTTGTTTGTTGAGATTGTTTACAATTCCCTTCTGGGTTAATGGGCTAACTATTTGTCAGAAGTTTATCGTGAATGTTGTGGTTACAGTGGGCCTATTTTCTCTGTACTCCCGATGATATTGCTCTCTAAATTAGTTTTATGTCAGGCACATTTCATCTACAGAAAGTCATTTTTGATGTTGAATGCTCTGTGAGGACCCTCAGAAGTTTCCTCCTTGATTACACTGGCAAAAATCTTGCAGGTAACATCAAGCAAAGTAGGTAACAGTCAGGATAAATTCAACATGACCCTTGGAGGATTTCAGGAGCTCTAGGTCTCACAGAAGAACCACTTTATTTTGCTGTTCTTTGTTGTCGTTTTCATCAGGAGGATGAAGGTCCCCTTGTAGCTGGTCTTCCACTGATCGAGTGTTCTTAATGGTGATCTATTAACAATTGGTAGTGAACCTGGCTCATCATCTCCACCATGATCCATTACAGTTCCTCCAACATGCTTTTTTATGGTCACAGGTTATTTGGTATTTTCTACATCCATCTCAAATATAGCTATGCAATTTAGTTGAAAGTGTAAAGTTTGGACTGTAGCTTCTAAACCCAAGATGACGGGCACAGGACTAAATCCACACACGGAGAAAAGAATGACAGAGGACAAGGTCTTTCAAGGTGTGCTGTAATGGGCTGTAGACATAGCTCAGTAGCAGAGTGCTCGGCTAACAATAATTAGAGCCTATTTTCAATCTGAAGACTACAGAACAGTTGACTTGTATACTAAATGAAGTTTTAGATTTTTAAAAAATAGATTACATTGAGATTTTTTAAATTCAGTATAACCATTTTGTATATATTATAATATTTTTTATATACATTCTAATATGTATAATATATTCTACTTCCAAACCAAAAAAAAGAGGTCAGTTAGTAATTGAGAAAATAGAATATCATTTGCTCCTTTGCGATTAAAAAAAAAAAAAACACTTAGAAAGAAATGGTCCCTAGTGTGTTTCCCAGGTGAGGAGGAAGCCCACGGTGCTAGGGTGCTAGATGAGGTTATCATCCCAGAGAGGGAAGGCAGCTTTCTTACTATCCCTAATTAGTGATGGCTGTAACCAGCTCAGCAAAGCCCTGGTATTTCAACTGAATGGTTCCTCTGATCCCTTATGAGAAAGCCCTGAGGGCACAAGTAGTGCAGAAGTGACATCACCTCCCCTACCCTTTGCTTGCCATGCAGTGGCATGGGATAGGAAAAGACACCCTGCCTCAAGGATCCATTACTACCTGAGGAAGGCTAGAGAGCTGGTGAGAAACTATCCTTGTCTGTCATCTGCTGCAGCACAGGGGAAACAGGACCCTTTATCCCACCTGGGCTGTACACTGAAGCTGACCCCATTGACCATGGTGCAGACAAGCCTACTTTGCCATCACCAGAGTAAAAGCACTGACATTATGATCCCTCCCCCACCTCGTTTGCATTGTGGTGGCTTGCATGAGGGAAAGATGACCTCTTCTTGCCCTGTGACTGTGGAGAGAGCTGGCCCCAAGATCGCCAGAGTGAGATAACTGGCTCTGCCCCTCCCACGTACAGCACACAGAAGAGACACCGATTCTCCAGGACACACACTAAAGCTAACCCTGCTGTCAGAGGCATAAGTGAGTCATTCCTGAGGGTGTGACATTTAATCTGTGTTTGTGCCTTAGTACATAATTTATTTTATGCTCATTTATTTGTATCCTTTCTGTATTTTTTGAGACAGGATTTCATTTTGTATCTCAGGCTATCCTCAAACTCGTAGTCCAGCCTCTGCAGGAGACTCTCAAGAATGATCTGAGTATTTGCCTAAACCCCTGAACACAGCCTAGGTAAATGTGTATTTTATCTTCATAAATAAATTTTCTGACCATTTTGAAACTGTTGTGTAAACAAATATGTGTTCACAAAATGTTGTAGGCAAATCTTACAATTAGTGAAGCAGGTGTCATGGTGAATACTGTGAGCTTTGCAGTAAGAAGCCCTTGGCCATCATTATCAGCAACAGCTGGAATTGCCTTAGAAAATACTGGATACAGTTTTAACTTCCTTCTGATGGCCGGCAGCATACAATATTCTCAACTAATGAGAAACCAGAATAACTTACCTTCGAATAGAAATACATAGAAACAATAGTCTTCAAGTTTTCCTGCAGGGGAACCTACAGACATTGATTTCAAAATGGGCATGGGAGCAGATTATCTCATAAATACCTATCCTTATACCTGCAGACTAGTGCAGCACCCAGTTTTCATCAGAGAGCTGTCGTTGTGCAGTGGGCAGTGTTTAATACTGAGAAAAAGTAATAAAATAAATGGAAATTTATATATTGTAAAAAGCATATATTATAATCGTATTTGGCCGCTTCCAAATACAATTTCTCACTTAAAAATTCTGTTAAGCAAATTAAAATTTAAAGTTCAAAAATGTGATATGACTATGTTTCTATATTTTGAGTTTTAATATTACTATATCATAATAATCTTAAGGAATTGTTTTTGATAGAAAAACCTGTCAAGAATAGGGAAGATTTTCTATTTTACTTCTGGTTTTGTAGTGCTAGGTATGGAACTTGGGATATTGGGCTTCCTAAGCAATTGTTGTATAACTGAGTTAAACCTTCAACACAGTAAACTAAAAATATACATTGTTTCTTTATGCCATCATTGCTGCTATCTTTCTTTTGAAAAAATATTTTATAATGTGTCTCAGACTAAATTATAATTCCAATCCTTTTGGTGGTACCACTTGAGTAAGGGAATTAACAGGCTGGGCTCTAGGCCTACCCCAAATTAATTTCGTTTTCTGCTAAGCTTTTTTTTTTTTACAGTGTTTATAATCAAAAATTTCATATGCTCAGCCCCATGTGTTGCATCCAAGCCTAATCCAAGTATTTTAGTGGCTTCTTAAATGGAAGTATTTTTTTTTTATAAACTACCATGTCTTTACATTGATCAAGGTTAATGCTGTGTTGTTAATGCTGATAAGGTTAAATTATTTCCTTTATGATATTTAAGTCATTTTACAATAATGCACTTGAATATTAAAGTGGAAATCAACTGTTGTAGAATATTAGCTTAAGATGTGTTACATTCATCTATGCTGTGGAATATTTGTTTAATGATGCAAAGATGTGTTGCATCCTTTTATGCTCCATGTTTAACTCCATAAGGCTCTCTTACTTTGCCTGTCTAAAGCACCTGATTGGTTAAATAAAGAGCTGAATGACCAATAATAGCTAGGCAAGAAAAAGGATAGGTGCCAGGAAAAGAGAATAAGTAGAAGAAAAAAGAGAAGGACCAAGAAAGGAGAAGAGGATGCCCACTATATCCACCAAGCCATATATCCAGCCATGAAAAGGAAAGAGATGCATATAGAATAAAGAAAGGTAGAAACACAGAGTCAAGAAGTCGATGGCATAATTTTAGTTAAGAAAAATTGGCTAGAAATAAGGCTGGGAAATCATAAGTAAGAATAAGTCCCTGTGAATTTATTTGGGAGGTAGGCGGTGGGCTCTCCAAGACTAAAGAGTTAAAAGAGTTATGCTTTGGCACCCAATAGGAGGTCTGAATTTCCTGAGAAAGCTAGAAAAAAAAAACAAGTAAAATAAAAAACAAACAAAAACAAAAGCAAACAAACAAAAAAATAGGCATGACTCCCTAAAAGAGTTGTTGCCTTCCTTCCGGAGTCAGCATATTAAGGTTTTTAAAAAGTCAAGTAAAAGACCACCAACCACATCATAGGCATTGGAGTTTTAGAGCTCTGTGGGGGTAAATGCAGTTCCCAGTCAAATGTATTTCCAACTTATCTGCGAGTTTTAGGCTTGGCTTTCACAAAACTAAGATGTGGGTAGAGTCAGCCACTTATGCCATGGAGGAGGTACTAACCACTCTGCTTATCTCATGCAAACGAAGAAGAAGAAGAAGAAGAAGAAGAAGAAGAAGAAGAAGAAGAAGAAGAAGAAGAAGAAGAAGAAGAAGAAGAAGAAGAAGAAGAAGAAGAAGAAGAAGAAGAAGAAGAAGAAGAAGAAGACCACTAGAGATACACAGTAAAGACAGACAAGGTGGAAGAAAACCTCTAAATAGGTTAACGTGTGTGAAACAATGTAAACTTAAGAAAAGGATATAAACAGTCATAGAAAGAAGAAATAGTTAAAACTAATAATCTTTAAAAGGAGAGCAAAAATAATATAAAAAGCCAAATAACAATGGAAAATTCATAGATAGCATGGATCCTATATGGTATTGTGTGGATTTTGAATTTCTATTGCTGATAAGTAAAAAGCTGCTAAGAGACATGGGACTCAAAGAGAAACTAATGAAATAAGCAGTTTAGATATTTTAACTATGCCTTAATTATAAAACGAAGCTCAAATAAATTTGTATTGCTCTGTAGGAGAGGTGTAGCTTTTATTTCCACAGGAAACTAGAGGCTATGCATTCCCTCAGGGTTGACATGAATCAGATATGATCTGGGAAGCCTTCTGAATCTTGGCAGGTGATATGTATCAACAAAGCTTATACTTTGTCTGCCCAAGATGTGGTCATTATCTCTAGTTTCTCTGAAACCCCTAAAGATGCTTTTGGCCACAGACAATAGAAAGAAGTCTAGAGAAAATGATGCCCAAATTTCCAAAAGTTTGGGTGTAGTCATTTTTGGTTATTTGTTGGGTTATAGATGTTTATCATTTAGGGGAATATAGGAATACACAATAAAAAGACAACTATTATTATCAGATAGTTTACATTGGCTTGGATTTTTGTATATTGATACAAATTTAATAATATATTTCTGTACACAGTATATATATATATATTTCTAATCTTGTTTGGGGTATTGTGCTTATGCAGTTCAGTTAAAAATGCAATGTATAATTAAGAAGTAAGATTAGTAAATAATGTATAATAATCAAACTTG
This sequence comes from Alexandromys fortis, assembly GCF_014885135.2. Taxonomy (NCBI): domain Eukaryota; kingdom Metazoa; phylum Chordata; class Mammalia; order Rodentia; family Cricetidae; genus Alexandromys; species Alexandromys fortis. Next base: position 10,330,661 of record NW_026067939.1, on the reverse strand, counting down.
TAGTCACACTAGGTATGTTTTCAAGACTAAACAGGTATATTTTAGACAGATAGATGGTTTTCAAACACTACAAAGAACTATAGAATATAACATTTAAAGTATTTTGCTTTTATGCAGATTTTCATAAGAGTGAGACATCTCTGCTCCTGGCAACATCAATCTATGTCATAAAAGCATATGAAGTTTTCTTTCACTGTGTCAAAAACTATTCAGTTGGACAAGAACCTGTTCTTCTTTTGACTGACAGTATGTTGCACAGACTTTGCAAGTGGGACACAAGAAAAAGACTGAGTTTTGCCAAGACAATGCAGGACAGTCCTTAGAGATTTCTGCTTCATTGAAAAGTCTGCCAGATATACTAGATGTGTAGGACAAAAATACCCCAATATTACAGAGAAACTTTGGGTGACTAACCAATCAGCCAGATATTCTTAGGTAATATTCTGTTCTTAGGTAATATTACATAACTCAGGAGTCTTTGATCAAGTTAAAGACTAAATAGTTGATGTTATGGTTTTTTGATTTCTGATAGAAAGTAAATTAGGTATAAAACTGAAGAATCACTAAGATAAGATAGAAAATGGAGCATTTTCTCAGCATTTGCTAAGTACAAATTGAGTGAATATTGCAAATGTAATTCCTATTTGATAACTTTTTGTTATGTAAAATATTAAAAAATTGTGGTTTTTGTTTGGTGTAATCATAAAATTGAAGACAATGAAACAGAATAATGATACCATATGCAAAAATGACTCATTTTAAAACATATCTACTATAAAGAAATGAATGAAACTAGAATGAAAAAATTCCCACAGAAATAAAATAGGAACACTTTGGATCCAACAAATCCATCATATAAATCTAGATATAACTCGATCTACTCTTTTTTTTTTTGGCAGATAAATGTTTTCACCATCATTTCCATATTCCTCTTGAGAAAAGAAAGACTGACACCACCCTGGTGCTTTTCCTGTGAGAACTCTATGCATAATCTCACTGTTCTATACAGTCCTTTCTACATTTTTTATTCTATATGCTCAATATGTAAATGTATAATCTCAGATTTCAATTACAAAATATTTGTTTTTAGAAGTCATAACAAATTAACAAAAGAATTGAACCTAATAGCAAATTTCTACAAATCTAAATGTGTTTTTATGGGAAATAGTATGTACCATCCAGAAACATAATGGTGTTAATAGAAACACTCAATGAAATATAAAAATAGATCTACTTTAAAAATTAGATGTAATGACAAATTATCATATAATACAATACCATGGTAAAATTACTTCACATTTTTAGGTTAACCAAAGGTGAATGGCAGCCATAGCCTCTTTATGTGCAAAGAAGTGCCAAAAAGGACATCTAAAATCAACTTTAGACCATTAAATGTAACATTAAATTCCAATGAAATTTAACTTTAATTTGACAATGCACATCAATTTGAAATTTCCATTTTTAGGTAGTAATTCTCTCCCTTTACCTTCCTAACAGGTTGTTCTTGGTGAGCTTATTCTTTTGATCACACTTTGCACTTACTCATTTCTTGTGTCAAGGGTCAGACTGCTAATGAACAGCCAGACAAGGATGTTCCTGATCTTCAGAAACAATGAACCTCTATATTCTTACTGAATATTATATTCAGCTCAATAATATTTTTATAAATATTCTATGTGGAAACAATTTTCATAATTAATATATAGGGCAGGTATTTATCAGAAGAGCTAAAACCATATGTTTGTAGAATTAATATTACCCAACATATAGATAAATAAAAATTGCAAGATTAGTCAAAGATATCAATATGTGGAATCTATAGGGACCCTTGGCTATAAGCGGTATCAACTATTAATGACAGTATGTAGGTTTTACAAAATAAATTATCATATAGGCAATCAATCCCACTTGGGGAGTATATAGAAATATTTATAATCACTATCTCAAAAATATATTTATATGCTCATGTTCATTTCAATATAGCCAAAGAAAGAAATTATTAATATTAAATAGATTAAAGAGAGAGGACAGACCATTTTTATTCTTATAAAGCAACATTGATAAACCTGAAGGTCATTATGCTTAGGGAAATAAGGTAGTCACAAAGAATAATCTCCACATGGTCCCACTTTATGAGGAAGCTACAAAAGTCAAGATTATAGAAATATAGTGTACAATAATGGTCTCTGTGGACCGTGGAGGGAAATGAGTTATTACCAGGGGTCTGTTATGGAAGATGAATAAGGTCTGGGGCTGTGCTGTAAAATAGTGTGCCTATTGTTAACACGACTTTATTGTACACTTAAAAATTTAGGAAGATTGATCCCACACTACGTCTTTTCTCCACAGTGAAAATAAGAAAAGAAAAAAAAAAAAAAGAAAGCACAATGGGAATTTGCAGCCTTCCATACTTCCTTCCTTTTTCAGTCACACGATTTTAAAAATGACGTCCAAACAACAAAGGAGGACAGGGAAAAGTCTCAGATTTGAAGCTGCTGGCATTTGTGTAATTTCAGTTTATTTCTTCTTAAGAAAGGCAATACACAATGGTGAAAAAAAAATCTGTAATAATCCCCCTGGAAGCAAGTAGCATCACTGCAATTGAGACACTCTGTACATGTACCTTGGTATCCTCATTATCAGGCACCTCTGCTCAGGCAGAAAGAATATCATCTGTTGATCAGTTGCTATCTAAATTCCCACACACTACATATTTTTCACAGACTAATTGGCTCCTGAATGTGAACATGACAGAATGGTTTACAGACGAAGGAGTTAGAAGACAATGTCTCAGGCTACATACACATCTGCCACAACTTATGAACAGCTGCAATGGGATCAGAGAAATCAATAGCGCAGGCCAATGAGAGTCAATAAAACATTAGCTACTAAAGGTGAGAAAGAAAATAACTGAATCCCAGTGCAGTCTATGCTGACAGGTGACAATCAGCAGAGAATCACAAAACAGATCTTCAGTTGCCTAGAGGCACGCATTTGATCTGATTTAAGTTTTGAAAAACTGCCCAGGGAGTGATAGATAGTGAAATCTGCATGCGAGCCCAGTGTTCCATTGCTACTTTAGTACATCTGTATAATTCCTTTCTGAAACTGAACACAAAGTGATTTTATACTTCCTGGTGAAACAGTATAAATTCTAGTTAAGCTAGTTTTGTTTGATAGATGAATTAAATTCAGGGCCAATGGGGGAGAGAATTATGCACAGGAAGAACTATCACCTGCAAGGCAATATGGGAGGCAGGAAAGGAGTTTTAAGGAAAGTCATGTTCAAGAAACCAAACCCATCAAAAAATGAGTTCTTGTTCAATTTAACATGGAAATAAATGATAGAATGATGCTAAGGTTTAATCCAGATGGCTAATCATATTTAATCAATTTAGAAAACAAACAAAAAGACGGCGAAAATTAGAATAGTATGGGTCCTTCCACCATGCTCCCTGCCATTATCATAATAGACTAAACCTCTAAAACTGTAAGCAAGTTCCAATTAAATGGTTTCTTTTACAAGAGTTGCCATGGTTCTGTTGTCTCTTCATAACAGTAAGACAGTAACTAAGATAATCATGTTTCTTGCTGCCAAAGGCTTGTAAAGTAAAATTTTATTTAGTCTCATTGGACTTTTCACAAGTTACATGCTGTTCCTCAATGATGATAATATCGCAAAGAGATTCATTTTCTATAGTTAGAGTTATTCCCAAGAGGCTTTGACAAATATGGCTTCCAGAGATGCTTAATCAATACAGGTAGAACTCAATGGATTTTATTTTATTTTTTCTTTCGTTGTTTGTTTTACTGGCCTGGATCTATCTATTCCTTAAGAAAATACTCAGGCTTTGTACAATATTAAGGCAGCTCATCCTATGAGGGACATGGTCTGCCTTTTCCCGGTGAACAGAAAATACACAGTAGCAGTTCATTTCATCAGAAAACGACAGACATGCAAGCAAGTTCTTTCTTTCATGTGTTCCCTAAGTATCTGTGCTTTATTAACAAATACACAACACAATATAAGTCAAAACATTTTCTTCTTACGATTTTAAAATATGGAGGCTGCAACTGCATACAGCAGACCAAGAGGTGAGTGATCAGCCAGCCAGCTGGCCACGCCACTCTCTAGGCCCTCAGTACAGAGGAAAAATTCCAGGGCGTTCCTGCACCTGCCTCAGCTTCACAGCCAGCCAGTAAGCAAGCTTCCGGCAAAAATGCTGCTTCAATGTCCCCCAAATTGATTGGACCCTGTAAGCAACAAGGCTCATACCCCAAATTCACCCCACCCCTGTGATCTCAGAGGAACTCTGAAGCACAGACTGCAGCTGCACAGAGTGAACGAAGAGATCAGGCCAAGAGAGACCTCAGTGGTTCCTGAGGCACAGACAGCAACTGCAAGGATTGGACCAAGAGGCAAAGACACTGCTGGCACCAATCGGAGGAAGAGATGGGTAGGAGCCAATGCAAAACTTTATTCAACGACCTACAAAAAGCAGCTTGGTAACACCAGAACCCCGTGGTCATACAACAGGAAGACCTGATCACTGTAACTCAGAAAAAGCAAAAGAAAATGATCTTAAATATAACTTTATGAAGATGATAGAGACAGTTAAAGAGGCAATGAAAAATTCCCTTAAAGAAATGAAGGAAAAGACAAACAAGAAACGGGGATAGATGAATAAATCTCTTAAGGAAACTCAAGAAAACCAAGAAAAAACAATCAACCAGGTGAAGGAAATAGTTCAAGACTTGAAAAACTGAAATAGAGGCAATATAGAAAACATAATGAGGGAATTCGGAAAATTGAATATCTGGGTAAATGAACAGGACCTACAGATGCAAGCATATCCAACAGAGTTGGAAGAGAGAATCTCAAATGCTGAAGATTCTATACAGGAAATAGATACTAGTTGTAAAGCAAAGGTTAAGGAACTTGTACTCCTTGAACTCAGAGAAGCTAAGTAACAAGGAGAACCCTAAGAGAACATACATAGATCTCCCCTGCCCCCCTCCCGGGAAGGAGAAATAAACAAGATTTCCTGAGAAAATTGGGAGCATGAGGGTTTGGGGAAAAGGGAAGGAGGAAGAGAAGGAGGAGAGGGAAAGGGAAAGCGGGAGTGTAGGGGTTCACGGATCAGTCCCACTTCTAACTTTTGGTATAAAACTGTTTGGAGAATAAACAAGGAGGAATTCTTCAGCATGTGAACTCAGGACTTCATGAGGGACCACTGAGAATCTCCCTCCCGATAAAGCCACGTGAGTTATGCCTTTATTCCCACGCCTCCACGCCGGTCCAGAAAGAGATAGTTTATGTTGGGGTCTAGTCCAGAGAAATAATTTATGGTCCAGGCTAGCACCGGACCCCAACATAATGGCACCAAACCTGAGTAGAAGAACTAGAGGGACCGGGATGGTCGAGATGGGGGAAGGATAGAGTCCAAGAACAAAGAAAGAGACATCTTGATTGAGGGAGCCATGATGGGGTTAGCAAGAAACCTAGCACTAGAGAAATTCCCAGGAATCCACAAGGATGACCCCAGCTAAGACCCTAAGCAATAGTAGAGAGGGTGCCTGAACTGGTTTTGCCCTATATCCAGATGACCGTCTTAAATGCCGTCATAGAATCTGCATCCAGCAACTGAAGGAAGCAGATGAGAGAACCACTGTGGAGCATTAGGCTTAGCTCACAAAGTCCAGTAAAAGGGAGGGAGGAGAGAGAGAATAGGAGCAAAGAGTTAAAGACCATGATGGGGATACCCACTGAAACAGCTTGCCTGAGCTAATACAAGTTTTCCTACTCCAGCCTGACGGCAAGGGAACCAGCAACGGACCAAACTAAGCACTCTGAATGTGGGTGACAGTTATACGATTGGGGCAGACCATGAGGCCACTGGCAGTGAGACCAGAATTTATCCCTACTGCTTGTTCTGGCTATTTGAAACCCATTCTCCTTAAAACGATACCTTGTTCAGCCTAGACAAAGAGTGTAGGGTCTTGGTCCTGCAATGTGTTGACTCCCCATGGGAAGCTTTATCCTCTCTGAAGAGTGGATAGGTGTTTGGTGGGGAGGAAGGTGGAGGGAGCAGAAGGAGTAAAGGGAATGGAAAATGGATTTGGCAGGTAAAATGAGAATTTTTAAATAAAATAAAATTTAAAAATGCATGCAAAATTGAGGTTACATGACTGTGTTACTGGAACGCTTTTTAGATGTGAATTTACTAGGAAGGCAATTTGCATTTTAAAACTAAAGAGATATTTATAAAACTGTTATGCTAATCTATTTCCTGACTGATACACAGCTACATAATCTTACTACACCAATACAAATGATTTCCACAATTACAACTGCTCCGTTGGGTACCTACAAGCTGGTTGGATAGATACACAGCCTTCTAATAATTTTCCTCTACTCTGTATCCAGTATTCATTTATCTCCCTAGGCACAACAGAGCCCGAGGTATCTTTGCAAAATGCACACACTGGACAGCATCTGTGTTTCGCATACTCACATTGATGTCTTCCAAATCTAAATTATTTAGGACAATATTGTTCCTCTTCCATATGATAGGGGGTCTCAGGGCTCCCACAATGGCACAACTCAGAACAGCACTTTGTCCCACAGTGGCTGCTGTAATGGTAACTCTCTGTTCTTCAGGCAGACTCAGCTGGATCACCTCTGCAATGAAAATGTGTCAGTATATTAGTAAGTAGGTCATTTTCCAACACTAATTATTATAAAGTTTTTGAATGTGAGTGATTTTGGCTTTGAATTTGAATAGCAGAGAAAAAAAGCTTTCAATAAAATGAAGAAAAGAGTAAATTGTTTCCAATTGAAGGTCAGAATGATATTTCAATGCAGTTGATTGACAAGTATCCTCATGAGGCAATGAACTATTAAACACAAAATGAGTATCAAAAGGAGAGTTACAATAAGCATGGCAGATTGCACCTGAAAGAGAAATAAATTATTTAACCACCAATTCGACATGTCCTGTGTCAGCCTCATAGAAATAATAATGCTGCCGCTTATTGTCTGATGAATTTGTACTGTAGTGAGGTGAGATCATTGCTGGGCAGCTTGAGAGAACAGTTGCAGAGCTACATGGACAAACTGCATCATTAAGTTGGAACATATAAATTGACTCTAAGATAATGGACTTATTTGGGAAGTTGTAATGGGAGAGGAAAAATGACAACGTGCTCCAAATTTCACCAACCTTATAGTAATGACGTTGCATTATGTCTGTTCTCACCGAGGGCTGGCACAGCAAACATTTTCCGGTTTTGGAATTTTATACTTAACCATTTCTCTTATCTAGTCCTTATATGTCTGTCCATGATTATGTAGTCATGAGCACATGTTGGAAAGGTGAATGCGGCTTTTCTTTTCTCAGTCCTTACCACCTAAGAATTCCCATCCATTCCCTGATGAGTCATCATTATGATAAGTGAAACAGTGTTTCCCATTTCTGCATTCACCTGGATATGCCCTGTGCTCCTGCTTATTGTTTACACTCTTATTCTGATGATACACTATGTTTGAATATTACCTCTTAAGGTGCTATATATCACAATTGACTGTGTGGGTTTACAGACGGTTTATGGGATTGAGTGACCCTCATTATGTCCTCTAATTTGAACCTGAGTAGTAACAACTTCTTTTTAGACACCTCTCATTCAAGGTTTAGGTTTTCTTGTACCTCTTCTATTAACCTTGTCTCTCTAGAAGGAAAAAAAATAGAGTTTCATATGGCATAACCATTCAACAAATAGATGTTTGGACTTGGTTTTACCACCAGTCCAAGGCATATGCTTGCCTTGGAAGACTGGGGCTGACAGAAGGCCTATGCTCCCTTAAGCACACTCAAGTGCTAATATTAAGTGATTTCTGCGAAGACAGTACAGTACCACACACCACTAACCGGGGAAGTCAGAAATAGACTGGACCCCATTCTATTATACAGTAGCTTGTCTACAAGACAGGAAAAATTGTTATTTAGGCTATTACTGTTTTTCATTATCCAAGAAGTGGGCAAAATAGTCTTTAAACCAAAACCCCTATAACAGAGAGTTTCAGTCCAATATCTATTTTGTAAATTACATAAGAAAAATCTAAAAAATAGACAACAATTACCTTGCCGAGTCATTCGTATAGACAGTTTAATTTTTCTCAATAACGTTGACTGATACTTGCTTTTATTTTCTGATGCTTCCTGAATAATAAAGAGTTCAGAGGATATTTCCATCTGTTTTAGTTGATATATAGGCTGCCCTATGTATACATGTGTATATTTATACCCATATGTATAAACACACCTATATACATGTACCCATATGGTGAAATTCACATATACAAATAAATAGGCACAAATAAGTGTTATTACATTGATTGAAAATAGAATACTTTGAAATTTTCAGAGAACTCTGTTTATACAAAGTTTAAAAAATTAAAAAGAGGAACAGTATAAACATAATACATACAGATATCATTAAGATTATTAATAATTTTCTATGTTTATTCCTGAAGTACAGCATCTAAGTTCCTCTTTAAATAATAAAAAGGATAATAGAATCTCTAATCTTAATAGCATCATACTACTATTGGATACTTCATTACCTAGAATTTAATTGCTATTAGGTTACCATGAAAAACCTTTTCATCAACTCTTTCGTGAGGAATTGGTATGCCATTTGAGGTAGTTGTGATATATTATATTTTAGTTGAATAACATGATTCTCTATAATAAATACCGACAATGAGTTAGCCTTCCAAAATGTATTTTAAAGAGGACTTATAATTAGAAAAAAGAATACTATTCAGGCAATAATAATATCTACAGAAAACTTTTTCCTCTACAGTTTTACTTTCATTTGTTTTAGAAACTTTTAAACTATTAACTGAAGTTATTCATTATTAACTAAAATTATGAAATAATTATTTAGTTATTAAATAAAGGTATTTTGAAAAATTATTTAGAATTTTGCATATCCCTAGCTACATTAAAGAAATTTTATCCACAAAAGGAATCATTTTTGTTGAAACTGATGCAAATCAGATCAACAGGGTCTTCCCTAGACATAGTGAGCTGCAGTACTTTGATCTACGTCACATGTCCATCTTTAGTCTTTTTCATGTGATTCATTTTCCAACATTAACAGTTAAGCATTTTTATTTTTAACTTGCAATAAGAATACTTTAGTGGTGAATGATGTGCTTACACAAAAGGTAAAATGTATAATTATCATATCCTATTATAATATGTGTGAATGAAGCTATCATTCAATTTAAAACTCTTTAAAATTTATCAGAATAAGATGTGTTCAGTGTGTGTTGGGGGGGGGTGATGGGTGTGCCGATGCTCAAGAGTATTTTAGTACTTGGAATTGTAAGCAAAACAAAGATTCAAAGAGAAACATAATCTTTTATCTCTATGTGCTTGAATCCGTAAGGGTGATGGCATTCTTTTTTCTACCATTCTATCCAGAGCCAGCCTTTGATAGCGATGTGCAGAACGTTGCTTGCAGCAATAACAGCAGTCATCTTAGCTCTCTCCCTAAGCATTTTCTGTAGTGATAAAACATTTGAATAAAATGAGCTGTAAGACAAAGCATGTGTAACATGTTGTTCAGAATCCTGTGGCCTTTTATGGTGACACATTTCTGTGAGGACCAGGCTTGGGCAGCTGAGGTAAGAGGAACAAGTTTAATTACTTCTTGAGCTCCACATGAGCCTGCTTAAAACAACAACAACCCTTCCCCACCCAAGAAAACCAACCCAGCAAACAAACAAACAAACAAACAAACCCACAAAAATATTCTTGTTAAAGGGAAACCTAAGTGGAATACACCTAAGAATGTTTTGAGAAATTTGTGTATTTTATTGACTCATGAATGTCTCATTCTCCTGACAGCTTTCTTTAGTATGCAAGGAAAGAATTTAATGCTCTGATGATGCTGTTTCTAACCTCATATTCTGAAGATTTGAAGACATGCCACTTCTACTGTAGATCTTTTTATTTTTGTTTGATAATCTAGCAATACAAAATCATGTAAATTAGTAGCTTACTGTGGGTTACTATGTACTTTTTCTTATCTTCATGACTAGAATTATGAGAATTATAAAAATGTATTTTCAGGCGGAGGAGATACTTGTCATTCAATCAAGAAAACATCCAAAGGAAATGGTATACAAGATGACCTATGCTTGTAATACCAGAACTGAAGATGGAGACAGGAGGGCTTCTTGCTGTTGGCTAGTGCTCCATATTTCAGTAAGACAGGAATAAGACGGATGGCTTATGAAGTAATACACTTGAGCTTGCCCTCTATGCAAATTATGTGCACACATGTATTTAGGTACACATGCATGCACATGCTCACACACACACACACACACACACAAATACTTTCTCATCTTTCCTACTTTACTAAAAAGTACTTTTCTCATACAATATAAAATGATATAATGATTACAGATTCGCATCACTCCACTCCTCCCAGTTTCTTTCTACCTCCTCTCCCATCAGAATCCACTCCCTTTCTATCTCTCATTAGAGAAAAAAAGAAACGTTTCTATTTTACAGTAGCTACATATACACTCTACTGTATATATACCTTAGTGTACAGTAGTCTGACAATATTAATATCCTGGACATACATATAATTTTTATTACAATGAAGTGTAAATTAGTTAACCCAGTGATATATCTAATAACATATCCTTCTCCCTTCTTACTTTAGCAAAAGACACCTGAAACAAATACTAATAACATAGTGAGTAGGAAACATATCAAAAAAGAAATTAAATGTGCTAGATGGAATTAATTGATCATTCTCATAATGAGAGTGCTATGATGATTCAATAGCCTGATTCTAAATAACTGTGGAATTTAAATGATTTTTTTAAATCAAGAAATAAAGTAATAACAAAGTAAATACTAGTCTGGCTTAGATAGACAAAGGTATGCACTAATTAATTACGGTAAAGTGTATAAAATTGTAGACTAAATGTATATAAAATGTTTATATATATGTTGCTTTATAAATCAAAAAAAAATAATGAAACAAAAGAGTAAGTAGAAATTAATTATTTTGCCTAACACAGACTATATCTCATAGCTTTATGCATTCACATCAATGGAACAAATAAACTATGATAAAAAGAAAGTGTATATGTGAATGAGTTTTTGCACACAGAGGCTAGGGAAAATGTGTGTGATCTCCTGGGGCTGAAGTTATAGGCCAGTACCATTCACTTGGTGCTACGAACAAAACTTCAAGTCATCTGCGAGATCAAAAAAGTGATCTTAACCTCTCAGCCATTGCCACTCCCTGCCCCAGCCCACCGGGAAACAATTTAGTCTTAAAGACCTGCCTACCCTGTGTCCCAGGATAAAGATAAACATTGGAGAAAAGGTGAGGCCAATGAAAATGAGTGCATGTCAAATCCTGAAACTACAGCCAACAACATAGTAGAGAAAATGAGGCAAGCACAATGTTTGAAATCGAGTTTTCTGTCAATGTAAAAAAAAAAATGCCAATGAGTGAACTGAATAAGCTGCTTTGCTCGCTGGCAATGATAACAGAAACTAAAGGAATCACGTCCATAAAGTTAACAGTAAAATTAAAGAATATAAGACCAAGAATTCTATTAATATATTAATTCTATTAATATATAAATTGCCTATTCAGTTGTAAGATGAACAGGATAATTTAAAAACAAAATTAGAAACATGACAAGAGAATAATTCTTTTGCAGTGATGATACAGATTAAACTCCTTGTCAGCATTTTTATACACATCTAAATTGAGAACAAAATAAATACATTTTTCCAGAAAAAGAAATGAAAAGCAAATGAAGGGAGGAAAGAGGTGTTAAGGGAGAGGGTAAGAAAAAAAAGAGAAGGGAGAGGAAAAGCAGGAGAGATGGAGGGAGGAAGGAATGAAGAAGAAAGAAGAGAGAAAGTAATGAAAGGTAGGAGTAGCTGAGAGATCTGGTGAAGAAGAGAGGGAGGGAGGAAGGGAGGATAAAGGAAAGAGGGGTAATGGAAGAAGAGAAGGAAGGGCTGAGGGAGCTGCAGAGAAACTGAGTCATGACCAAAGTCAGCAGAGCTGTCCGCCATTGGACCCTGAAGCTGTTCCTCCTGCAGATTATAAATGATTATAGCTTGGAAGCGCAAACTTGCAAAAAACAAGAGGTCATAAATTTAAGAGGGAGCTTGGAATTGTGGTGGACTGATAGTAAGAAGGGGAAAATGTTGGAAATAAACTATATAACTATAAAATAAAATTAATTTATTATAAAATTATAAAATTAATAATTAAAACACTTTAATAAAAAACTGTGAGAAGAACTATAACCAAACTTTCATGCTTAAAATGTCATGCTTTTGAGCACTTTTTAAATCTTGGCTAAGGAAGAGATTTCTTAAGTCAACCACAGAAGTGTAAATTTTATTCTGTTTACTAAATCATTTAAAGACACTATTAAGAGACCAAATCCACAAGTCACTGAGCAGATGTACTGCTCAAAAATATAACAAAATCTCACTGCAAATTGAATAATGATCTCCTACAGATGATTGCAAGCTGTTAATATTCAATAGGCCTGACAAAAGATTTGAACAAATGTTCATGAATCACTTAAGATACAATGCTCACAATACTCTGAATAAAGGTGTTGCTTAGCAGTCCATGAAATCAGGGAAAGAAATGCTCAGCCCAGAGCCTACCAGACTGGCTTGTAGTTAAGATCAGCAATAACAATGGTTGAGAAGAATATGGAGATATGCAAACTTTAAATACCTTAAACATGAGTGCAATTCATCTATACACTGTCTTTCTCACTCAGAGATGAAGTCAAGGATAACATGTCTGTTAGGCATGCTTCCCCTAAACAAGTCAACCTCATGTTTTACAGATGCTTTGAGTTATGGAACTGAGCAGGAAATTTCAGGCCACAGGGTGGCTTAGCATAAATGCAATGCATACACACTTGTATATTAAAATATCCACATATACAAAGTCCATTATAAAAAAGTATAAATTCTACTGACAAGGACGATGGAGAATAGCATGAAAAATATTATCACCTGGGCAACATGGTATTGTTGTGACCTCAGTTTTATTTCTAATGAATTTAGGGGCTTTCAGCAGATTGCTGTCTGTTTCTCTAAGTTCCCTATATTAAAAATAGACACTGTATCTAAACTTTTAAGATCATGCTAAGATTAAATATGATTGTGAAATGCTTATCAAGGTAATTTATGGTTGATATCCAAATGAGTTACAGAGAGTGAAGCTGTCATTACTAATAAAAAGCAGTTGATACATATATGGGTTGAGATGGGCACTAATTCATCATGTATATGAATATATTATTTGACATTCAAAAGTAACATAATTTAACATAAATTAATAAATCACAAGTACAGCACTCAGCCTCAGACCTAAAGCTTCAGAAGCTCCTTTTCGATGCTCATCTTTAGAGCTAACACAATCAAGATCATGATGATCTGTATTCTACAGTAAAAGAGCCTTGTAAAATAACAGAACACTGAAACAGCCAGCCATCTTTTCCCCATGTGATTTATTTTCAAACAGCATATTGAAGAAATTTGATAATACATTCTAAAAATTTGTGGAATATTAAACTTGTAATGTTTCACACATAAGGTGGTCTGAACCTGACATGGCCCTGTAGGCTCATGTAAACATGAGCTGTTAGCACTGTTTGGAGAACTTTGTTGAGTCTTTGGAATGGTGCTTAATTGAAGCAGATCAAAGGGGGAAGGTTTTCAAAGACTGTATTGCTCAAGCATCTATTTCTCTTGGTCTGAAGGGGCGTAAACAACTGGCAAATCGAATTAATCAGACTAGCTTTAATATAAAATATTCAGCTTTAATAAGGGGAAGAAAAGGGAGGAGCTTACAAAGCCAGGTTTCCAGCAAAGAGCAGTAAACAAAGAGAGAAAACAAATGCACATTGATGGTTTTACAGGCTATTTGGGGCCCTGGGGGAACACACCCCGTAGACAAGGTGATTGGTTGAGATTCCCCATCATTGGTCAGTCAACAAGATGTGATGATCCACCTGGCACTCACAGATACAGACTCTGCCACTCCTACTGGTATTTTCCCACACAATGGAATAACAATAGCAATGGAAGAATCTCTCAAAGCTTTGAGCCAAAATAGACCCTTCCTTCTGTTGACCAAGGTTTCTGTCCCACCCAGTTCCGCAGCCGTTTGTCCCAAAGAAATCTACAGATGTCTATGACATTAATTTTAAACTGGCTGGCCTATTAGCTCAGGCTTCTTATTAACTCTTATTACTTACATCAGCCCATAATTCCTGTCTGTGTTAGCCAGGTGGCTTGGTACGTTTTATCAGCAAGACATTCTCATCTTGCTTCCTCTGCAACTGGGTAACAACTGCAAACTGAGCTTTCCTCTTCACAGAATTCTCCTGTTCTCTCTAGTTCCTGCTTTGTCACCCTACCTATACTTCCTGCCTGGCTACTGGCTAATTAGCATTTTATTATATTTTATTATAATAATACAAGTGACAGGATACAAGATCATTGTCTGACAGCTTCTTTTCTTTTGCTTCTGTCAGGTATTTGGTCAGAACAATGAGAATAGTGACACAGTATGTTTTTCAATTTTTACTCTCATTCAAATGGAATTCATATGCATCCTGGAGTTCTGTGAACCCAGTAATATTGTGGAATCTACTTTAGCAGATTGTAACTAGAAGCTGCACTGATTTACAATGAGAAAAATCTAGCATCCATTTGGGAAACCATTTCTGTAAAGGGAGTGCAAGCAGTTCACTCACACCCACTTCAAAACTGCTTAGTGCCCTGTGCTGTGTTAGGAATTGTTCCAGGCACAAGGGAAGAATTTGATCCTGTCTGTGTTCATTCCTGAAATTCATTTTCCTTCTTTCTTTGCTTTCTCTCTCTCCCCCCTCTCTTTCTCTCTCCCTCCCTCCCTCTTTCTCTCCTTTACTCTCTTTGTTTTAATTACAGGCAAGCAGACACACTTTGTTTCTTTCATGTGGTGAGACAACATTTTCTTATATCAAGTTGTGCAATGCCTTTTATGTTGTTGTCTAATTAAAAGACTTCTGTTACAAGATTGCTCTCTGCCTAGTGGTTCACTTCAATACTGAGAAACTGGACATGAGATCAGAGCATTGGCTTTCATAGGCAGCCAAACAGAGTATGTCTATTTGAGAGTTTATAGAAAATTGATGTGAAGGCCCTGGGAACCAAGAGCAGCCCACTCATTTCTGGCCCCTCCTCCCTGGATCCAAAGATGGGCCTCACCGATGCAAATGATGAAATAAATTTAACACTTCAACCAGAATAAATTAGGCTATTGAGGGTTGACTGAGCTAATCAAAGTGCCAAGTTTATACTGGAGCGTCACATCCTTTACTGACAGTGGGAAAGAATCATGATTAGTCACAAGCATTGGCGGTGACTCTGGGAATCTCCTCGGGGTACACAGACCCAAGGCTTCAAAGGGTTGGTGAACAGAAACGCAGTAAAGGGACTGGATGATTCCCAGGTGGTAAAACCGATCTACTGGTGATCTGATCTTTCAACACTAGGATCTGAGCTCTTTCTTTTTCACTTTCAAGGGTCTTATGAAAGGGTACATGTGACAAATTCTAGGCTCTCTGCAAACTTTTTTTCTATGTACATCAGTGCATGTGTGCAGCCATAACATTTGCAGAAGGATTGAGGGTTTTTTGAATTATTAAAAATTCTTTTTTTTTGTTTTTTAGTGGCTTTTTCATTTCAGCAAATATTCCAACTATGGTTGGTAAACCAGGCCTAAAGACCAATTAATTCTGGCCTAGGAAGCTGTTTTCCTGCCCTACGATCCACTCTGGATTTCCTTCTCATCTGTGACTGCTTGAGCTAAAGGAGCAACAGATAAACATATGCAAAGCCAAGAGTAAGTACTCCCTGGAGCAGATGCAGCCCGTTTAGTGAACAGTTCCTATTCATCTGTGTTTATTTAAGTAGGTTCCATTCGATTCTGACCATTCTTTATGACCGAAACAATACACTGAGCTACCTAGAGAGGACAAGAAGATTATGCATATGCATGTGTGGGTGAATTCACAAACCACACTTCCCAGCCACCAGGCAGCAGCTGCTACACAGCATGGACAGCTGCTGCACCCCTCACCACTCAGCGAACAAGAAGGGAGAGTTTGCCACTTGGCAATGATTGCCCAGCATTCTCATCTTTTCTATGTCTGATGTACGGGGCAATGATCCTTTCTTCTCTCGTCTTCATACCCTGTCACAATACTATTTTTCAGGCAACATTCTCAACCCTACAGAAAAAGAAATGTTAATTATTCCATGCAGATCATTCATACTACTAATCTGAGACTGGGAACATGGATGGGTCTGCTAAAGAGTATTCACATGTTAATAGGGCTCATTTTAATTTAAATATACGCTTACCCACCAAAGTTTCAACAGAATACTTCTAAAGGAAAAACCTCCTCACTTTCTGTGGCCACTTGCTAGAACTCAGAAGGATCACGATCTGAATAAGATGTCCTCAGTAAACTCCAGGCCTGCAGACAGTTTCATTCCTAATTCTAGGCCTCAGCTAACACCTAGGACATTTTTACTTTAGAAAACATGCCACTGTCAACCTTTGAGACAACTTTGAGATCGAAGGATCTTATCTTTTGACACTTTTATTATTGTTATTTGGTATTAATTAACTAAATTATTTGAAGCTGTTTCAATCCATTCCAGGGTTTCACATACACCAAACAAGTACTGTACAAGAGAGCAACATCACTGGCTCTGGATAGTTTTGTCATCCTGGGATATTTTTCTCAGGTGATCCCATGGCATTCTGTGAAATTCAGTCACAGAGGGCAATGGTGCCTGCATTTTCTGCATTGGATGGCAGCAGTCCTTCCCCAGTGATCATCCAACAGCAATGAATGGCAAACAAAAGTGACTCGATATGCTCAGTGGTTTCTTACAGTTCCCCAACAGCACTTGCACACTCGCCAGCCACAGCAGTAAGTACCCTGGAAGCCTTTTAGTGTAGCGCAGTCTGCTGTCCTGATGACCACAGTTCATAGGCATCTCACCACAGCGTCCTATGGTTTATTTCATCTGCTGGGCCACTTCTATTGGCAGTAAGTAAATATGTTCTGTTTCTCAAAACTTACCATTTTTTTCCCTCATTTTCTTCACTCATTCTATTTGTGCTTCAGAGGAAGTTTACAAAGAAACCATTGAGAAACCAGGAACATTCATCTATGTCCCATAACTCTAGAAACTTCCAGGACACAGAGAAATACATATGTCCACAGTTATTTTTACCTTTATAGGCTGGCAATAATTTCCACAAAATAAGGACAGTTTTTATGTCAGGCGTTTACGAAAATTTTTGTCTATATACACATAGGGGTAGAGGCCATTAGTATTTATAGATACTCATTTCAGAAGTACACATGACTTTAAATATATCTATATAGATGTCTCATAACACTTTAGTAATGTCTAGAAGAAATAACTAATGAATACTTAATTTAATCTTTGAAATATAAACGTACTGTAAAAAAATTCAGATATGGAAACAGAGATGGCTCAATAGGTAAAACTCTTCACCACTGAAGCAGAGCAACCCGAGTTCAGTCCCAGGAACTAGACATCTGGCCTCTATGCTATGAAATATGTTACTCGAGCTCATGCATCATGTACACGTATGTACGTACATGCACACTAAACATAAATATTTTTAGCAGTTCAAAAATGTAGATGGAACTATATCTCACGACGTAGGAGTTCCCCTTTAGAAATTTCATCAATCTAAGCAAATATTTTATCTTTGAATTTGTTATGAAAATGTCATCATGTTCACTAAAAACAAATCAATTAATAATTTCAGTAATTGGTATTTGACTAATTCTGAAAATAAGAATCTAATAAATGGAGGGCAAAACGTTTCTCCAGTGTTCCATTATTACCAATTTAATAAAAATCTAGCTCATATGTTGGCCATTGATTTGTGTTAAATAGTTACCAGGAACATGGCACAACTCTCAGTGAACCCTTGTGGCTCTCATGAGCATGAAACACGAGTCACACAGCTGCAGAGAAATATTTTATATTATCCATTTTCTTTTTTTATCAAAATTTTCACTTTTAGAAACAGGGATTAACTGTATTACCACTGAAGCATGAAATTGGATGTATTAATTCCTGAGAAGTAAAATTATTAGCATTCAAATTATATAATAAGTTGTAACTTTCTGTTATACAATCAGATATAGCTTGTTGCTTAAAAGTGTAAATGAGTTTTAAAGTAACATCTCAAAATGCAAACTGAAATCAGTCTCTAAGTTATTCTAATGAGATGCTATCTCATAGAAAACCTTTAAAAGTTGTTACTAGATATGTATATAAATGATTAATGTGAATGGACTTGGTGAAAGTTACTGTTTAAATGGATGCACTTGGATTACATTGCATGATTATATTATGGCTTATGAGGTTCACCCTTGCTGTGTGGCACATTATCTGTATCAGCAGTGGGGAATGATATAATTGCAACCAGCTAGCCACCTTAAGCAAGGGAAAACTGCCTTTTTGCATTACTCTGAATTTTAATTCTGAGGGGTTAATTATATGTTCTTGCTTTCTTTGCCTAGAATTTGGAGCTGTATTAAAGATATCTTGTTGGAATAGGTTAATAATGAAGTCTCAAAAGCAATACATGGGTGGAAGTTTTTAATTTGGTCAATTAGCAAGCAAACACCATCATTCTAACTAGTCCCAACATTATTGCATGATCAGTTTGTTGTTTAAAATAGACAGAATTCTCTGTTTCAGAAAGTACAAAAAATATGTCACATTTAAAAGCATACAGAATTTGAGACAACACTTGCTTTTCTTTGAACAGATCAGTGTTGTTATAAAATATTTATAGATTTGTCATTCTTGTTACAGATATTAACTATTTTTAATATTAAATAATTAAATACTTTTTAGCAAAATAGATCAAGATAGAACTACCATAGAATTATTGTAATTGGTTTGGTGGTTAATTAAAATAGTAATATTTTCACTCTAAATCAATTTAATGCCTAACTCCCTTCACTTCACAAAATATTTGATTACTGAAAATTACTTCAAAATTGAAAATCTACCTCAACACAGAGGATTTGTATAAAACCAACATATATGGTTTGATAATAAAATTAGAGATGCTCCTTGAATTACAGAAGATATGTTTGTTTGTTTGTTTGCTTGTTTGTTTGTTTTATGAGACAGGGTTTCTCTGTGGCTTTGGAGCCAGTCTTGCAACTAGCTCTTGAAGTTATTTCTTTAAGAAATGTGCAAACTAATATAAACTTTATTTAGTATATGTTATCAAGTGACTAAAGTATGAAATATTGGGGGATTGCTCAGAAGAGGTTGAAGATTCACAAAGAAAGACAGAAAGGCACAAGAAAGAGACACAAAAGGATAGAGAAGAACCAAAGAAAGAAAAATATAATTAAATTGCTAAAATATTGCATCCCAGGGTAATGCAGAACATAGAATCAACTCTCAATTGAGACTATGCTGCTTTATTCAAAGCACTCTTTTACTGTCCTACTGGCTATTTGCTTGTTATCTGTCATATAATAAATTAAAAAGTATCATTGGTCCTATTGATGAAACTACCAGTGCTATGGGAACACAATAGAGGAGAAATTCGGTTTAAAGCTGTCAGGAAGAGAAATACTGAACACTAGATCATGTTGAAGCATTGGAGATTTATGGATAATGGTCAGAGACAGCTGCTTCTTAAAATTTACTACGAATCAACAGGTTTTAATTCAATATTCTCTCATGTGATTTTCAACTGTCCACTGATATTTTTCAATGAACTTTTGTACTTTTCCTATTTACCTGAAATGTATTTTCTGATAATTTTTCTCCAATGTGATCACAAAGATAAATATGTAAATTAGCATTCCTAGTTTTATTTTGTTATTGTGAGATAAAGTGCTGACCAAAAAAATTCAGGGATGAAAAAAAATTATTATTACCTAGAGGTTAGAGTCATCACTGCAGCAAAGAAGGAAGTTGAAGCAGGAATCCTAGAACATGGCTTGCTGGTTGACTAGGGCTCATGATTAGCAAGCTTTCTTACCTAGCCTAGCACCAGGGAATGACGACCCTCAGAGGGCTGGACTCTCCTGTGTCCATTAACAATCATGAAGATCACCCACATACATGTGCACAGTGCAGGCTGATCTGGGCACCCCACAATTGAACCTTCATTCTCAGGTGCCACTAAGTTGTGCTAAGTAGATAGCCAAAACTAAGTGGTACTCTTAAAGTTGGCCATTCCCATGCTCTGAAATTTCAGGACATCAAGCTGCATGCTACTAATTTATATTTGTCATTTTAAAAACCAATGAACATCAAATTTTAAAATTAAAGAAAACTATAAGAAATTAACTAAGGTCATAAGGCAAAACTGACTTAATACATAGAGTGATGACAGAGTTTATACACATTTAATACAATTTATATTCGTTATCATTTAATTTATATATTAATCAAATAAATGGTAGGGTTATATTATATACATTTTAAAGTACCAGTGACAAAATTTACCTAAATAGGAATTAATTTAATTAAAGGCTTAAATATGACTGTTAGTACAAAGAGTGAAGGACCTAATTATAAATCATCTCTCTTGTTTTTTCCTCAGCAAAAACAAAAAACAAAACAGAACAATGCTGTGAATGATCTTTTTCCCCATTCCTCCAGCATGAGAAAAGAAAAGAAAAAAAGACAACGAAAAACAATGACACAACAAAAGCAGTATGCTAAACAGCAGAAATTAAAAAATTAAATTTCCTGACTTTAGGAATTAAAAGAATGAACCACCCTTCCTGTAAATTTTCATAATATTTTCTGAGCATAAACTATGACACATATTCTTTTCTGGTATGAAGAACTGCTTTTAAAATTAAAAAGGCATTGCTCTCACTGAGTTTATATTCCAGAAAATAGAAACGACATTATACTGGGAATAAAATATGCTCTTATTCCAAATCCCATCTTATTATTGTCCTTGAATGAAATTTAATTTCAAGACATTAGATATAACTTCTTCATGATTATTCAAAAGATATTTAGATATAATTCCATTTAACTTTTAAAAACTGTCTTCACATAAGTATTTATTTGTGGAAATGATGCTAATAATGCAACTTAAATTTCAGATTAATTACCTAGTGCTTTGGAATTCCAACTTTATACTAGTCCTCAGTTCTGATATTAGGTGCAAAGTTATGTTTTATTTCCCAAGCAGTGTGTCATTGGTACTGATGAGTGAGTACCGGTGGTGATTAGAATACAGCCACAGCAGATCTGCTCAGGCCAGATCCCGGAAAGAGCTAAAATTTTCTCGAAAAAAAAAAAAACTAAATTATTTTTTATGATTTCAACTACTGTGCTGTTTGAACTACGCATCTATTAGTAAATATTTTCTAAGGATAATAAACATAACACAATAAAGTGCATTCCTGTGATCTTAAGTTTGCCTCATATTGATTCATCTTAACTTAAAGGTCAAAGTTAATGTTTTAAGATGCATGAATGTGTTGCAAAGTTGGTTCACTAAGTAACAGTAATCTTATTTTTTTTTTTTTTTTTTTTTTTTTTTGGTTTTTCGAGACAGGGTTTCTCTGTGGTTTTGGAGCCTGTCCTGAACTAGCTCTTGTAGACCAGGCTCGTCTCGAACTCACAGAGATCCGCCTGCTTCTGCCTCCCGAGTGCTGGGATTAAAGGCGTGCGCCACCACCGCCCGGCCCAGTAATCTTATTTTAAACATTCTAGTATGATTGTATCTACATTAATTTTGGAGATGGGATTACTTGATTTTCTCCAGAATGAGAAACAGTAGCATAAAATGTTTTCTCTTGCAAGTATTTGCTTTCTGATGAGCTGGCATACTCTGGATAAGTTATTACAATGTCTCAGATAAATTAGAAAACTTAGGAGAATGTTCAGAAGTTTACACATGAACTCAAAGTATTATGACTGAGTGAGCAAGAACTGAACAAGACTAAGACAGACAAAAACTTGGTTTAGATAGGAAAGGCCACTCCTTTCTGAGAAACTACTAGCAATTGTTGACTTCTATGGAGAGTCAGTATCCTGCAGGGATCCAAAGACCCTTGAGAGGCTAGCCATTCTTCAGTAGGTGATCCTTGTGTAGATTGCAGTTACATCATTATCAAATAACAATTGACCAATAAAACTCTATATCTTTAGTCCTAATGTGTCCAATTAATTTAAAAATATACAAATAAAGGCATGAAGTATTCATTTCTTTTGATTTTATATTTTTTTAAAAAAAATAGCAATCCAAATTCCCACTCCTTCCTCGCTTCCCATTCATTCCACAGACCCTCCCACCCCACCCCGCTCTAATCCTAACAGAGGGTAGGGCACTTTGCTCTGTGGAAGGTCCAAAAACCTGCCTACTATATCTAGGCTGAGCAAGGTATACATACAAAGAGAATAGGATCCCAAAGAGCCACAAGAAGCACTTGGCTATTTTTTTATGGGGGAGCTTTTATCACTACACATATCTATGGACACTCTGTTCACACCATAGGGTATATTACTGTTTTATATATCAATATAGTGGGCAAAAAATGGAATTACTTTTAGCAGAAATAAAATTGTTTGCCTGAGAAAATTCTTGTTATTTTTCCACAGTAAAAATACTGAATTCCCCATTCCATGTGTAAAAGTTTCCTCACACAATATAGTCTGTAGAGAAAACTGTTGTTTATAATACAATGACTTTGCAAAGTTCCATAGACTCTGCTCTGAGTGTCTAAATTCATTTCAGAACAGGCAAAAACAATTTGAAATGGGCCTAGTTTGACTTGTGTTATCCTGTGATTTAAAACGCATCTGAGTCAATCAGCATTACCAAAACTATATGAATGGGTCATTATCACTTCAATCATATACTAAAATAATGTTTTGTGTTTATTTACATGAAATGTATTTAAATTGAATTCCATACACTCTCATTTTCAGTTTTATATAGTAAGAAATGCTAGAATAGACATCCTGCAAGTTTTATACAAAAGCATTATTTTATGAAAACTTTGTAAATAAAAAAAAAATCATGTAATCCCTCCTCCCTCTCTTCAAGTGAACTCCTTGAGCTCGGATCAATGTTTGGCTGTGGATCTCTGCATCTGTTTCCATCAGGCACTGGATGAAGGCTCTATGGTGACAATTAGGGCAGTCATCAATCCGACTACAGGAAAAGGCCAGTTTCGGCACCTCTCCACTGTGCTAGCAGTCTTAGCTGGGGTCAACCTTGGGGATTCCTACTCCTCGGACCAGGTTTCTTCCTAACACTGTAATGGCCCACTCTATCAAGGTGTCTATCTCATTACTCTCTCCCTCCATTATGCCCCCAACTCAACCATCCTGATTTCTCATGTTCCCAATTATCCATACCCTCTGGAAACCCACAGAGACAGCTGACCTTGGTAGTGGGAGCTCACCGACTCTGGACAGACAGCTAGGGAGCTGGTATGGGAACTACTTACGTCCTCTGCATCTGGGTGACAGTTGTGTATCTTGGACTTTTGTGGGGCCCCTATCAGTGGGACCAGGACCTGGCACAGATGCATGACCTAGCTCTTTGGAATCAATTCCCTATGGTGAGATGCCTGGTTCAACCTTGATGCAGGGGGACAAGCTTGATGCTGCCATGCCTTGTTGGTTGCCCAAGAGATGTCTTACCCCTTCTGAATGGAGATGAAGGAAGAACGGATGTGGGGGAGGAGATAGGGGTAGGGAACAGGAGGAGAAAAAGCAGAGGAAACTGTGGTTGGCATGCAAAATAAAATAAATTAAAAAATAAATAAATTCAATCAAACCAGAAAAAATTAAATGTCACCTCTGATAAAGTTTGTGATTTTAAAGTGTTCAATGCATTGCATTTCATGCTTTCACATATTGTACAAACCAACCTGTCTGTAGTTCCCAACCTTGTGATGACTTAATAAGACGTTTCTACTAAGCATTCAACCCTAATCCTACCGCTCATGCACCCAGGGGACACTCATCAACTTTCTCAGTCCTGATCAAAACCTGATCAAAAGCGTGTACATTCATCATCTCTTTGTCATTGTTTTTCTGATCACATGTTTTATAAAATTTACCGAAATTATAGCTTAAATTTTCAGTTCATACATAGATAGTTGGATAACGCTCATATTGCATCTATATGCTGGAGATGCATTGTGTACTCAATTTTAGGTGAAAACTTTGAGCACTTGTACATTCTTACCACTTTTGATGGGACTGTTATAAACTTTAAAGAACAAGTACTTTTGGAGTTTTTTCTTAATTCCTAAGGAATATATAAAGCATGGAGTTGCTGGCCATATGGTAATGGCTGAAGGTTTCAAGGAGCCCCCAACGTTTCTTCACCAGATGATCTAGTACACTTTGCCACTAGCGAAATACTGGAGCTGCTGTGTCGGTGCAGGCTTGCCAAATTATTTTCTATTTTTGACTGCAGCAATCACAGCAGGTGCACAGTGCTACAGAATTTGGAATTTGAATTGAACCTCTTTACAAAATGAATGATACTTAACTAGCTTTCAGGTGCTTGTTACACTTGCATTTCTCTTTTGGATGTCTATTCAAATCATTGGCTATTTTTCTTTGGGCTGTATGACCTTTTGTTAATTCCACAACACACATACTTTCTTCTAATCAAAATTTCCTAATTCTTTATTTACAATTAAAACAAATATTATTCCTAATGTATAATGTATTTGTCTAGAAGTTGATCTTGGGACAATGCCACAATTTTTGACTGTTATAATTTTGTAGTTTTGAAAATAAAATGTATAGGTTTTCAAATTGAAAATAAAGTGTATAGGTTTTCAAATTCATTTCTATTTTTAATTTTGTTCTTGTTGTTAGTAAAATGTTGATAATTAATGTAAGCATAAAGAATTAAAAGCTCGATAGGGATTGCCCTCAGTTTTCATATTAGGTGGGTTACAATAGATTGCCCACTATAAAGTACAAAACTTCACATTATGTGACATAGTTTTTCTTCTGTAACTATATTTAATTTGTTAATCAGCTGCATAACTTTCTGTGCATTACTCAAATATCATATACAGGTGACCAGCTGTTTAGTTCTTCTTTGCCTTCATGTGCACCTTCCTTACAGTGGGACTAAGATGTAAACATGTTTTGATGTGAACTATATTATTTCAATGAATACTGTTGGTATACTGAGGAGATTACATCTATCTGTAGTTTAATAAATATTTTAAAATAAAAAAACTGGTTGGCTTTGTCAAATACTTTCTTAATATTGATTGAAGTGTTATAATAATGTGTGTAGTCATTTCACTTAAGCCTATTGTAATGGTATATTCCTTTTTTTTACATGTTACTTGTTATTGATAAAATTAGATGTTCTCAAAATCCATTTGTTAAAATCTCAGTCCTTCAGTACAACAGACAATGACTACGGTAAGAAACAGGGTCTTCAAAGAGATGGTTTAAAATATTAGAGAAACCGAAAAGTTCAAGTGACATCATTAGAGTGGGCTCCAATCTAATTTAGATGGTGGTGAGGGACTAGATACCTGGGGCCAAAAGAAAAAAGACAAGGTGGATAATCACAGAGGGATGAGCATGTATAAGAACCCTAAATCTGCAGCTGCACAGCCCTGTGCAAGTGACGAAGAAGGGCTTCTGAGGAACAAACTGATCATTATCAATCTCTGACATCAAGTCTCTGGAAGGCAGTCATCATCTTTCGATAAGTCAATAACCATGTGACATTTTCTTCAGACAACTTATGTGTACTAACATGACTATAAATTTATTGTATGGATTATAGGTGTCTGTGCATAATAATCATTTTAACATCTGCTGGACTTGCTTTCTCATATTTCACAAAAAAGGCTTCATGTGAATTTTCATGACAAATATTAATTTATGGCTCTCCCTGTTTCAGTGCACATTTGACTTTTGTAAAACAGTAATTGTTTTCCAAAGGAATGTGATATAGTAATACTTGAAAAATTATGAGTCAGACTCTTTATAAAACCCAGCAGATGCATCAACACAATCCCAGTCCATCTGATTTGTCGTCCTCTTTAACCTGCATCACCAAGTCATGGCAGTAGTGTGGACAACCAATGGAGTGAGGAGGGAACTATCTGAAATGGTAAATTTCTCCATATTTACTAACCTTCATTTGTCATAGAATTCCACCACCACTACCACCAAATTGTATTCAATGAAATAGATGTCTCTGAAAACACATGTCAGCTCAGTAGACATTCTGTGAAAGCAACTTCCAGGAGATGTTTACTCCAGCACATCTGTAAAATTCTATCTTGTTATATTGAGAGCAATAAAGAAAAATAGAAGCAACTCAATGAGAAAGTCTGGAAATCGATAAAGAGAAATGAAAATCTAGAGTTAAATTGAAAGTGAGACAAAGTGAACCAAAAGAAGGGGATAAATGGCTCAACATGCAGTTTGAAATTCAAGAAATTGATTAAAGAAAAGATACACTTGTTCCTCAAAATAATGACAGTTTATATATGTAAGCAAAAAACTTTTATTTTTAACTACCAGTTATTTTTAGGTTTGATTTACTAAATAGACATTTTTATGTGCAAAAGGAGTAAAAAAGTCTACTTAAAATAGGGAAAGAATACTTAAAATCATATTGAAATTCTGTGAAGTACACTCTAATTTATGTTGTTTTTCTACATATATGCATGGATTTTTAAATGTATGCAGCATTTTATACATTTTAATATCAATAAGACATAAATAATTTTACTGAATATGTCTTGCAATTACAAAATCTCTTAACAAGGGCATAATTCTCAATTTCTTATTGCTTTCTCAATTTCCAATTCACAGCTTTCACAAAATAACAATGCATCTCAAAACTTATTAATTATTCCAATGAAAGCATATATATTATTCTCTGAAATAAGATTGCATTAATCTTTTATTTATCTGTTTACTGTAGAATATAAGGTTTAGAAAGCTTGAACTCACAAAATCCTTTAACCTAAGACACTGCATATTTAATGAGTATGCATTGTGTACCCATCCATAGCTAGATGCATCATGCTGCTTACTATTGTTTGTAAAAGGAAAAGAAATATTTCAATGAAAAAAATTATTTCAAAGAATTTCAAGTTTTATTTGGGAACTAAGTTCCCAAAGAGGTAAAAAGCTCCACACTGTCAAACATCTTCAGGACAGATGGACTGTCAACAACTTTCTTTCCACTGAGAGTTATAAGTCGCTCATAACAAAAGAGAATCCTGGTATTTCCAACAACATGGATGACACTGAAGAGCTTTATGCTAAGCAAGATAAACAGACACAGAAGGGTAAGTATAACATGATCCCACTTGGGAAAAGAATCTAAAATAGCCAAAATTACAGAAGCATCAAGAATAATTTCGATTTTCAGAAGTAGAAGGCTGCCCAAAAGCAGAAGAAGGAACTTAGGTTGATGTTTGAGTCATGCGAGACAAATCACTCCCTGCCTGATACTCCCTATAAAGTACCCAGCATGCAGTTAGCCATATTGCAAATGTCTCTTTTTCTTCTGTGTGTTGTGTTCAATTCCAACGTGTTGGTTTTTGTTTTATCTTACTATATTCTTTTTTTAATTTTATTATTATCCCTTGCAAGCCTGTTTGTTTTCTAATAAGAGACAGAAAGAGAGTGAATTTTGATCGAAGAGATGTAGGGAAGAACTCACAACACAGTGAGACTGGGCCTTCAACATTGTAACATGTACTCTTTTCTTTATATTTAAAACAATCTTATTCTACATATCAATTCCATTCCCTCTTCCTCCCATCCTCCCACTCCCCACATCTTCTCTCCCCATCCACTCCTCAGAGAGGGTGAGGCCTCCCATGAAGAGTCAACAAGTGATATGAAAGACTTTGCAACCTATAATTGTATTAGTTTTTTTTTTTTTTAAGCAAAGTACAAAACATCTGGAAAGTGGGAGAAGGCAGGATGTGGGAAGTGGAGGAAATACCGAGTGAATGAGTAAAGGCAGATAATATTCTGGGTGAATATGTTCTCTTGGCATTGGAACATGCAGTCCTATCAATCACACCGAAGTCTCGGATCCATGGTTAATAGCAAAGCCTTCCCCACTTGATGCGCAGAGTGATCTGAGTGAGTGCATTGATTGTGTATATAGAAAGTCCCAGCCACAGCTTCCTCCGCTGGGATGACTCTAGCCTGACACTACTGTGCCTTAGAGAGCTCCTCCAAAGATTAGCTAAAGTCACCTCCTTATTCATCTGTATAGAATAAATCAGCCTTCTCAATTCTGAAGAGATTGGATGTATATAAAAAATACTTTGAGATTCTGGGTTTTAAAAAATACAAAAGTATAGATTCTTAGCTCATTTTAATTGTCTGGGATATATTTTTTTTAATGTTGGGGTTCATCATATGGCCCTTTGCATCACAGAAATAGTTCTACCACAAAGTTATTTTATTAGCAATTTTAAAATCATATTTAAGTCAGTGAGCATCTGAGTGAAGTACCCCTATAATCCTTTAGTTTACTCTTAAATTCATAGTGTGATTGTGTTTTCCTATCTCACTCTCTTTAGTGACTGGGATACTAGGCAATTATAATGCTTTTCTGGATGAATTTTTATTAATTAGCCAATGAAATTACTAAGAAGGAATCTGGGAAAATATTCAGTTATATTGGAGATACTCATGAAATCCATCATGTTCTTCATTCTGAGTGCATACTCATCTCAAAACTCATAAACTTGCACATATTAAACAGTACAGCATCTTGAATGTCAGTCTATAAAGATAGTTAATCAAAAAATTAATTTCAAAAAATTAAACTGCTCAGACTTCAAGAGGAAATGATGGTTTCATACTCCCCAAACTGGTTTCTTCCAGTTTCCCAAATTCTCTCTGAGTTACTCCAGTGAAGTATTGGTTCATATTTTGCAAACTTTGACCTCATAAGTTAGAAGTAGTTCAATTATGTCAGAAAAAAAAGAAGTGAGGGAGAAAAATAGTCTTTACATCTAGGCATACTATTCATGGTAATAAAGAAATTTAATAAAAATACTTCTTCCTTTTTCTCTTTTTCTCTCTCATATGTGTGTGTTTATCTTTTAACAAAGACTCTAGAAGAGATAGTGAATGTTATATTAGTTGCAAAGCTCTATAAGAAAGATCATAACCAGGTATGATTTGAAGGATGAACCGGGGGTCAAAGTAATTTCGTTTTTAAAAAGACACAAAGGATATCAAGCAAATTACATTATAATTATGCAGAGATAGTGTCTTTCTTTTATGTATAATATAGATGCAAATATAAATGAAAAGACTTTTTAAATGTATTTCTTTTTCATTTCACTTCTCTTCCTAATGACATGACTAGCTTCTATTTCCTTGCCTTAAGGAGTATGTGGATGTCTGGGATTAGTTCCCAGAAATGTTAATATTACTTTATTTTCATTTTCTCAAAGCTACTAAAACACAGCTGGGAAATTAAATGCAAATGCAAACATTTTCCTTAGTAAAATTCTTTCTTCTTTATCAAAGCCCTCTTACATCTATTTGTTTTAATGATGATTTCTATTCAACATTTGTCATTAACTTTAATGAATTCACAACATGGATTTGATTCAAAGTGAAGAGTTGGGCCATCTAAATCTTTTCAGACTGCTGATTCAAAGCTGTCTCAATTATAGAAATCTGGGTACCTCCTACTCTACAGATGAATTGCCTTTGATGCTCAACTCACATTCCTTGTATCTCCTTTCTCTTCTCTATTTTAGGTGATGTTCTCTGACTGTATGTCTCTAACACCTAATATTCTGATGTATGTAAATTGCAATGATACATATTCTTATAATGATACTACTGATCCATCTATATGCAGAAATAACCCGGTGGCACTTAAAAAGCTATTTCCTCCATCTAGAGTTCTAGACAATTTCCATTTTAATCATTCCCATAGCTTTTATTCCCTTAAATAGATTGAATTACATTCTTAACCAAACTATTTTTGAAATGGCATATTTCACAAGGCATGATTGATTACCTATTATTACCAGATATGCTAAATGTCACAGGATAGACACCATGGATATGTTAATCCTTCTGGGCGACTACTCAACCATGAACATTTCTGGACCTTTACCAGTAAAATATATCTTTATTAAGTATAGTAAGAAATGCCTGGAGCTTTTTTATAATGTTGTCCATACATTTTCAAGAACCAACATCATTTCTTCAAAGAAAGTATATAAATTTTAAGTACAGAAATCAGTGATATATAATCACCTAAATGCCAAGCCAGACAGCACATTCATACCTAGTGTGCGTATTTTAAATGTATTTTTGTTTGTTAAATTTTCATATAAATAAAATGTCTCTATATAAAGCTATTTAGCCAAACTCCAGTTTGTATATACATATTTAATTAAATGCTTCCTCTTACTACTAAACTAACTGTGAAGGTAAAAATATTTAAGCCAAAGTTTGGAATGATCGATAATGTATTTGCCAAGTTCATATATTTCCCACTAACAGTAAAGCTTACTGAGCTTAACTAAGCAACCATCAGTGTCTGACATAGGCTTTCTCTAAAAGAAGCAGTTACTCACTCACAACTGTACTATAAGTCATCGAAGGGCAACATAAAAATCTTTAAGACTGCGTCCTTAGGATGGTCTGGATATTTTGATTTTATTTGCTACTCTGTGTCTTTAGATACTGTTTCATTAAATGCACTGAGTGGGGCTGCTTAGCCAAAAACTCATCTGGAAAGATGGGAGCAGTATTGAGATCTCCAGCACGTACATAAATGATGGTGGCTCTGGTGTCTCAACAGTAATTGGCACATGGAAGGCAGAGAGAGCTGCTCCGCCGAGCAAGCTACGTGAGCCCATGTAGACATCAGGCCTCCATATGAAAGCAAATACATGTGAGCCCACAAAAGTGAGAACACACCCATTTAATGGTGTTTTATCACATTTGAGTTTTATTGGCTAATGAGTTTGGATTGTAAAAATGTCACTTCTCAGAACAATACACTTCCACATCCACAACAAATTATATTCCAAGGCATGGGATGATCCTTCCAAGAAAAAAACAAGTAGCAATAAAGTAGATTCTTGTCTACTGACACATTCTGATGTCATTGCATAAAATCCTCATGAGCTGGCTTACAATAGCAAACTACTCACACTTATCTTCGTTTCCTATCTCACTGTTTCTCCACCAGCAAACACAAACATTTCCCTTTAACTCTTTTCTCAATGCTTTGTCAACTGAAGATCACTCAGTTATTTCCAGCTCGTGTGGAGTGTTACTTCACCCATTTTATTTAGTTCATGCTTTCTCCTAATGAAAAATAGTTAACCATTGCCACATTAGATAGATGATTAATGAAATTAGTGAATAAAACAAAACAAAGCTAAAACAGTCTATCTATCTATTCAATAGAACTTCTCATGTAACATACTAGTGCTGGACTACTTTTCCTAAATACTCGCAAATCTTAGGCACCTGCCTTCTTGATTACGTCATTTTTCTGTTCTCTGACATTTGATCATCTCCTCAAGTTTAAAGCTACTTAACCTAAGCAGTTCCATTGCTACATTATTTGTAAAGACCTTATCCATCAAAGCACAAATGACAATCTCCAATCATTCTTTTAAATTGCTTTTAAATCCTTCTGCCTTGTATGCTGTTATAAAATGAAAGATGCTGGAGTTTTATATTAAATTATTTGTACATATTTTTACTTAATGAAAGATCATTTTTATCTTTCCTTCTGCCTCCTTAAGGTCCAAAAGAATGCCTAATATAGCGTGAAGATAGGTGTAAAATGTCAACCAAGTTTACATCGTCTTGACAGTATACTCAGAAATTCTCCTTAACCTCTATGTGTTTCAGCTTCTTTAACTAAACTTACAATGATTCATTTATGTCATTTCCTTGTTTTGCAAGGTACATTAGCTTTTTAAAGCCCTCTTCAGGGACAAACAACTTACTGAGTTGTTTGGTAAATTCCCCCTTCCCATATAAAAAATATGCAATTTGATTAAATCTTAAGAACATATTATACCTTATCTTCAAATATATAACCTCCAGCTATTTTTTTAACATACAAGTATGGCTAGTGTCTCTGTGAGTATTCCATTGTGTGAATGCCGCTGCAAAGGCCAGAAGAAACTAGTGGATTCCATGGAGCCATCTCACAGAGATGGGGGCAGTTGAACCCAGGTTTTTTGTAAAAGCATCAGGTGGTTTTAACTTCTGAGCCCTCTCTCTAGCCAAAAGAAATATTATTTCAAGTAGCCTCTCCCAAAGCAGTCACTTATTAGATGAAAGGAGTTTAGTTCAAAACAAATATTTTTACATTAAGTGGATATGATTTTTTTTAGCAGAGTCAATCTTTCTGTCCACTGTCCCTCTCTCTATGTCATGTTTTGTTTTCACTTGCTCAGTTCAATGAATCGTATGCTTCTTCAGGACTCTGCAAGCACCTGCTTGTTTGATTTTTCTATTGAGCACAGTTCTTTCATTATTTTTGTTGTGGCTTCCTAGTCCCTTCAGTTTAAGTTACTTTTAAAGAATAGTCTGATATGAAATTTATGTTGACTAAGTCATTTTAATTTTTTAATAGAGAGCAGTTGATCTTTCTCAGGTACGTTTAAGCAACTCAAACCAATATAAATTATTCTGGAGTCACCTAGCAAGAATAGTGTTTTTTATTCCAGTGAAAGGAAGAAACATTCTAAAGTTCAATAGCTCCTGGAATTTACAGTAACCTCGTCTGCTAATTCATTTTGCTTTCGCAATGAAGTTGTAAATGTCACTGCATAAGTAATTAAATTGGTTTTGATGCCTGGTGACTACAGGTCAGTATTGCTCCTCCTCCAGAGCAACCACAAAGGGAGCTTTAGAAACTGGCCCTCACACCAAAGTCAGTGTGGAACAGGATGCCTGGGAAGAGAGCATGGCCACAGAGCTGTTTCAGAACTGTAAACCCCCCTAGTTTTGCATATGTTCTCAAGGAGCCAGAACCTTAAATTCCCTTCGCTATAACACTTCTCCTAAGAAACAGCTTGTACTTTGGGATCAAGCTTACAGACCATATTGCACAAAGCAACATGAGAAAAAGAGCAAAATGAAATCAAGATTGATGCTGTACTCACGAAATGCTCTATAGAACTCCTCAAGAGCCAGGTGCTTGTCAGCATTGAAGTCCTCGTATTGGAGCAGATCGTACAGAGTACAGTCAGAACGGTCCCTGTTCAGCTCCTCCTGTTTAATCACCTGGCAATCAAAACAGCAAACCTTTATATTCGTCTCAATATTTCTATGTAATATATTTATAGGTAACAATTCCAAAATAGATTACTTTAAAACTGAAGAACAGTAAAAAGTAAATCAACGACAGACAGATTTTTTTTTTGTAATTGAACAACTATTTTTAACTGCTATAATGACGAAATTAAAATACAGGCTTAGAATTTGTTTAAACTTCACAGTATAACTTAATGAATCTGCGCATTTCTTACTTGGCTTGTATTATTTGCTATATTTACACCAACTCAGGGAGACACCTGCACAGGAAAACCTTGTTCTGTTCCTCATTGACCCATGTGAGAAGAAAAGATGGTTCCATCCTGTCATAAAAAGTGCGACATGCTGTGACTACTTCCTTCTTCATATTATTTGCAAAAAATGAAGTTAGATTTTATTTCCCCCTTATGCTGAAACTCTGCCGTAGCTGGGGGGATGAGTCATTTGAGATTGGGCCAGACTCCCTGCTCACAAAAGGACTATTAAGCAAATGAGTGTTTCCAGGAGCCAGACAAAATGAATGCACCAATGGCAAACAAGTCTACTCAAGCATGAGGAGGCAAAGCATCATTGTCATCCGCACTCTGTCTACTCCCATAGACTGAGTTTCAACATTTTTATACTCTGATGATTTTGGCTATTGCTTGTCAGAGAGCGGAGCTGACACAATTTAGCAGACATTCCTATCCATGGTGTGGAGAGGCATGGCCGTGGTCACAATTCCCCAGGCCTTAATAGTCTACCACATCCAGAGGCAGCAATTCCTACTGCTTGGAGATCAGCCTCAGAATGGTTTGTTGTTTGAAAAGTGATGCAGGGCATTCAGAAAATATAAACTCTTTACTCACCAGTAGTGTACTTGGGTCCTGCCAAAGCCACTTAACAGCTGTCTAATTTATTTAAAGTTAATTCTCATTACTCAATTTAAAAATAAAAACAAATATTACACCATCATTCATTGCACTAGAAATAGTCAAGCACAATCCAGCCATGTAGAATTCACTAAAAATAGTCCTTGAACATTAAAAAGTAATTTCTCTTTATGTAATACATATCATTAATAGTCTCCTGCAGAATTTCAGGTAACAGCTTTTATGTGCTTTGTCTATGCATGTATTTTTTTTGTCTTTTTTCTTGTAAAACACAGCATCACTCATATTTTGTCATAGAGGCAGATGTTGGTCCCATTCTCAGTATCCTCTAGAGCTTTTAATCTATAGTTTAACCCTTTGCAGTATTGGAGGTGTGGTGACCCCGATTAAATGGAGTGTGAATGACAAATGGGCTCTCTCTGAAGATGGAATCAACATACACCAACAAAGCAGTGTGAGGTAATGATGGTATACTAACTGCTAAACAGGACCTCAGTAATATATTTATTTATTTTCATTAAAACTTTATTTTAAATCATACAAATAAAAAGCACCATATGGAAAAATGAACCACAACCACATTTGGTGCATCTCAAGGAACCATCTGTATGTTTGACTAGCCATTCTATCTGCAAGCCTTCACTTGAACTTTACACTTTTAACTAAAATATGTTCTTGTCAATAGTATTAAATCTTTACTGTTTAAGTCTGGGAAGGACAGAGAGTTCTCTGGCATAACTGTTTCTATAAAGGACTGCTATAGAATGTGAGTATTAAACCATATGCTCTATGCAGTCTAGCTCTGGGGATTAACAATACTGCCTAATGACTGAAGCCATCACTGCTATAAGCCTTTTGGGAAAATAAGACTTTTCCATTTAGAAGCGACAGATCCCTCTGTCATTGTCCATCTGCTATTGATTAGACCACTTAGAGTGGTTTGCTAAGGGCTAGGATTCGGCAGTGAATGGATAGCGCCTCACTGTAGTTTTTCCTGAAGATTCACATTGTTGGTGTTATGACAAAACTTAGGACACGGTAACACCAAAGCTATCAGACATTCCAATGTTAGGTACTCCTAAGTCACACATAAATTTGAAAACGGACAGATGAAACAAGTACATTAGGGTTTTTTTTTGTCATTTTTGTCTCATATTTTTTCTAATCTGCTGCAAAAACAGAGTTCATTTTTACCCAGGAAATGAGTTTCCAACTTTTTGGTACTTGATGGTCTTTTTTTTTTTTTTTGATTTTTCTAAAGTGAATTATAATTATGCCGTTCAAAATAATGCATATATATATAATTGTTTATAACTTCTATCTCCACAAAATGTCTACAGAGTTTTGTAAAGCACTACTCAGAGATTATTCAGTACTTTGATGCTTTGATATTGTATTATTTATGGTCTAAAATTTTTTAAACTTTTATTACAATAAGCTATTCTTCATAATCTTCCTTCTTTAGTCAATTTCTTAGTGGTTAGTTTCTAACTCCTCTCTTATGAAGTCACTCTTCCAGAGTTTGAAATACAATTTATGGTAAAAAAAAAAAAGGTCCTTAACTGAGAACAGAGCAAGATTCTTGGAAAAATCACTAAGAGATATTTATTTGGAGAAATAACAGTTTAACAGTTGGATTAATTAATTAATTAATTTTTAAATTTATTTAATTACATAATTAATTTTCAAGAAAACATTCACAAGAACTATGAAAATCAGATACTTTATAGAATTGGGAAAATGCTGGAACATGTTAGCAGAGTCATAAGCAAAGACTTTTGAAGTCGAGAAGGAAAGGCTTTCCCACTTAAGCATTTCTAAGCTCCAAATGGTATAGCATGGGAAAGGTGACTTCTTTGTTGGGAAGAGATTGTGAAGTCTTTTACTTGGAAACTTAGAGACAGGCCCACTGTGGAAACCCTGTGCTCGACAAAGACGCTCTAGCTCTGGCCTTGTGCTGACAGATTGGATGTAGCTTTGGACTCAACACTGACAGTCAGCAAGGGACTGAAACTTTTAAGTATGGAACTCAAAGAAAAATTTCCTTGTGGTGGATGGTGAGATGGATAATGAACAACAGAAGGTTCTGTAAAAGAATGCTGGACTCTCATACTGAAACTCAACACCAGGCAAATCCCAAAAGATCCTCTTTTTAGGACTGAACAAACAGATGAAGCTTCTAAGTATGCATTGTGTGAAAAGGGATATACGAAGAGCAGAGTAGATTCCGCATACTATAATGACAATTGAGGTGTAGACCTGAGATTCACCAAAGGAGACAGTGCAGATGCCTGTAGTTAAAGTCCTCAGGTGCTATCCTGCATAGTGTTCTCCTTAATGATCAAGACATGACCTCCACTATCTCTTCTCTGACTTCAGCTAGTACAGATTGATGAATGACTCTGTCTGTCTTATAATAGATGAGTAAGTTCTGAATTTCTGTGCATCTCAAGACTAGACTTGCAATACTAGCATTCAGCAACTGTAAAACACAATGACCCTTGACCTCAGGCCAGTGCCTATGGGGATTCTTCTTGGTGAGAAGCTCAGGCTTCCAGCACTAGAAAGACAGATTTGGAATCTAGTCTACCCTATATCAGGTAGGAATCTCAGACCATGGTTTTTGGTTCTTCTCCTTTATTGTGCACTTATATGGCAGTTGAGCATCTCACGGTTATCACATGGATGGAGTGGTAACCCACCAACCTCAGAAAGCACATATTAGTTTCAGTGTCTGATCAGGAGAAGAAAAATGGACAGGTACTCATCCTGCGGCAAAACTGGGGTATAGAAAAAAAGCAAAGGTCTTAAAGGTTTAAAAATATCTAACACTTCAATGTTTAACTGGGAGAGTGCCTTTTTGTCATGCGTGTGGCTTTAAGGTCAGTCCTCAGTAAAGCAGACATATGCATACAGTGTACACTCGCACACAGTAGCAGAGACAGACAGACACACACACACAGATCAGAAATGAGGGAGACAATGCAGCACAGGTATTCCCAAACAATCAGAAACTAAACAAATATCACACCAAGATTTATATAATATGCTAGTAAAAATTTTTCAAAATGAAAGAGACAAGCGTGAGGACATGATAATAAAACTGATATGTTTAGGAGAAAGGCAACAAAACAAGTAAATATGCTACCAAAACTTAAAGTTTGAAGAAAATATCAAGTACACCTGTAGTTAGCAATTATGTTTTTTCCCCTTTTGTTCTTGCACTTTTAAGACAATTTTAAAGCATCTGCCTTTAATCAAAGGATGGGTTCTGTGGGACTTGTGGAAATAACAAAGCAAAATCTAATAGTGCACTCTTCAGTTTGCTTTCCATTGCTGTGATAAAACACTGACCAAAGCTAAATTGGGGGTTTATTTGACCTGCTCCTCCATGTGATAGTCTATCATTAAGAGAAGTCAATAGAGAAACTCAAGGAAGAATCTGGAGGCTGCAACGGAAGCAGAAACCTTGGAGAAAGGCTGCTGACTGGCCTGCTTTCTCTGGCTTGCTCAGCTACTTTTCTTATATAGCACCCAATGCACAGAGATCTGGGCCCTTTCACATTAATCGTTAAGAAAATGTTCCACAGACTTGCATATAGGCCCATCTGATGGAGACAGTTCCTGAACTGGAGATCCCTCTTCTCAAATTCTATGGTTTGTGTCTAGTTGATGAAAACAATCAGCACATTGACAAAATAAAAGTTATAAGACACAAGTCAAAACATAACAATGAAGAAAAACTAACCATAAAAAATGAGAGAGAAATGGAGAGGAACTTAACACCTGAAAAATAAAGAACAAAATGGCAGTGATAAAATATTGCTGATCATAATAAAGTAAAAATAGAACAAATTTTCTAATTAAAAACCTGAGTGATTGAATGCTTAAAAAATGAACAACAGGCAAACCAAACTAAAACAATAACAAAAATCCACATTATTTACAAGAAACTATATCATCTCTTAGAACACACATATATGGAAAGACCGAGTGAAAAATATATTCTATTTAAACGGATTTTTTAAACAAGCAGTATTAATCATACCTTTGTCTACTGAAAGAAACTACTCAAAATCAGTAAAAAGAAAAACAAAGTTAATTTCCAAAGAGAAGGAAGTTGGTTCAGATAAATCAAACTTTCAATATAAAGACACTGAATATCAGAGAACTCAAGTATATAGAGGCAACATTAACATAGATGAGGAGAGTCAAAGCCCACATCACAGGAATAGCAGAGATTCCAACATCCTACATTCGGTGGTGGGTAGAACAGCTAGACAGAAAACCAGCTAGGATTCCGGAATTAAAGTATACCTAAACCAAATCGACCTGGCATTCATATGCAGTACATTGCATCCAGTAGCTACAGAGTCCAGTGCATGGAAGCGTTCTCTAGGTAATCTCATAGCTGTCCACAAAACAGCACTAATAACAGTTTTAAAAAACTTAAAATTTGGAGGAATTTATTTAGAAACCATAATACAGCAAAAGAAGAAATCAATAACAAGAACATCTTTGGATTCAGATCGACATTATTGAAAAATCCACACAATTAAATCAAAAGTTAAATAAGTTTGAAAGTTTATTGAGACAAACAGTAATGGAAAATAAACTACCCAAAGCTCAAGGATATGACAACATTAGTACTGAAAGAGAGATCTATAGCTGTCACTTACATGAAAAAAAGAGCAAAGGTCTCAAATAATTAGTCTATTATTGTACGTTAAGGAGCTAAGAAAACAAAAGCAAAACTTGAAAATTAGCAGCAAGAAGGCAAGACAGATGATCAGAAGAGTAATAAAATACAGAGAACCAAGCCATACAAAAATCAATGAAGTGAGAGTTGTTCTTTGTATATCATTCTTTAAATAAAATATACAAATCCAAGCTTAACTAATAAGAACAAAAGAAAGAAGACAATAGTAATGAAACCAGAGAGACTATAATTTTCACAAAAATTCACTGCATATCAAGAGTCTATTAAGAAATACACACCCCAAGTTTGACAAGAAGAAATGAGCAAATTCTTGAACAAGCACACATACACATAATATGCCTAATTGAATCATATAAGTCATGAAGAAATAAAAACATCCCATTAACAGTGAGAAGATCATAATAATTATATCTTCCACCAAAGGAAAACCCATGGTTGATAATGCCACTAGTGAATTTTGCTAAATATTTAAGAATAATACAAGATCCATCACAAAACTTTGAAGAGGATCTTGATCTTCTATAACACATTCTAATAGTTCTGCACTCTGCTAATCACACAAAACAGAAATCAGATGAAAAGAAGAGGCAAAGAGACACTGAAGGGAGGGAGAGGATGGGATGAGGGATGGTAATAGTAGTAGATAGAATCGTTGAAGGCTGGAAGCTACAGATCAATATCTCTACTGAACATAGATAGAAAGACTTCAATAACATTCTAGGAAGCTCAGGCCAATAACACATTAAGATCACTCCCAGGGTTTACTGAACCACATCTGAAGAATTAGAAGAGCATTTATATGTGTTAATTCATAGATATATTTTACCCCATGAATAAAATGAAGAATGAATGCTATGGGATTATCTCATTAGAGAGAAAGGGCTTAATAAAATTAAGAATCTTTTCATGTTAAACACTCAGAACAAACTTTATATGTCAGTAACATCAACCAACACATTTCAATACACCCACTGTGTAAATCTAATATTCAATAAGGGGAATGGTAAGTTTTTTGCTGTGGTAAATTGATTGTGACAAAAGTACCATTTTCTTCACTAAAGTAATACTGAAAATTCTAAATGCGAGAATCAAGTCTACAGGACAAGGATATCCCAAGGAAGGGTCAGATATTCACTATTAGATGCAAGATTATCTTACAGAGTTCTAAAACAAAAGTTTCTTTGGAAAAATAAGTCCATCATCATTTCTGGAAACAAAATCAACATCCAAAAATCAGAAAACAAACGTGTATCCTGATTTAAATATTATACTATAAAAATGTGATTGTGTCTCTATGAGTAGGTACGGATGCTCCCTGTCAAATCAAATTTTAAAATTCCATTTAACCTTTTCTTTTGCTTATGAAAGTTTGCTTTCTAATAAAGGTAAAGCAAACACAAACTCATATACAAATTCTTGCACACTTTCTTATGCACACACCCTTACACATTTATGCAAAGGTAATATTCTTTCCTGAGCATTAATGCAACGTTAAAGCAAATGAAGATACCTCTAATACACACCTTATACATTGGCAGAAAGTGAAAATTACATACAGTCCAGAATAGATCAGGAGAAATCTTTTAAGTTGCATAACATAACTTATAGTTCGTTTTAGGTACAGAATATATCATATTTCTTTTAAACTATAAAACACAAAGTACTTTGATAAATGCTGCTGATAAATTAGTTAAGCCTCTTTTTATTTTCCCCTGTGGTTATGATAATAGAAGCCCAGCTTGCACATACTTAGTGGTATTCCAAGTCCTTGGCTTTCTGAGTCAAGATCAAATTTTGTATCCCAGGCTGAATTCAATACCTCCATCCCCCTGCCTATACCTCCATAATCAGTTAGGTAGTCAAGTAGTAATATCATTTCATTTCCATTCTTTTGGTATTATGAATAAAATATATTATTCTATAGAGTAAATTCTAACAAAATAAAACTATCTGTTATACTTAAGCAATATATTTTATATATTTGTTGGGGTCATACCTGAGTTAGTTCATTAATATCTACAAGTCCATTACTGTCTGCATCAAAATGCTTGAACATTTGATCCACCAACAGCTTCTTCCTAGATATGTCATCACCGTTAGAATTCTCATTTTCTTGTGTAATGTACTTTTGATTTTGTAAATCTAAAAGCATACTTTTCATCTTGCTGTACTCAGTGGCCAAGCAGTTGTCTCCTGTAACAAGAAATTTGAGTTATTTTTGAATCAATCTTATTGAGAAGAAATTATTTTATTAATATTTAAAAAGTAATGTTATACAATTGATGTATGCAATATATATATATATATATTAAATTTTCAATTTTGCATACTTTAAAACTTGGAAAAAGTAAATGAACTTTCCCCAGGGTGATGGAAAACTTTACGCCAAGGTGACAAAATTTACTGTTGTTTTGTTTTTTCTATGAGAAAGACATTAGTATTTTCAGAACCCCAGAAAGACATGCTACCAACTGGCTTTAGAATTTAAATTAATTGTCTCCGTTTTTATCCTTGTACTACAACTCTCCGTTGATCAACACAAAAAAAAATGCACAAAATAATGATCAAGGGCTGTAGAAATGGTCCTGTAGGTAAGAGCTCTTTCTGTTCTTGTAGAGGATTAAAGTTTAGTTTCTACCACCTACACCAGTTGGCTCACAGCAACTGTTACCCTAGCTCCAGAGGGTACA
Source organism: Alexandromys fortis (assembly GCF_014885135.2). Lineage (NCBI taxonomy): Eukaryota > Metazoa > Chordata > Mammalia > Rodentia > Cricetidae > Alexandromys > Alexandromys fortis. Next base: position 10,288,894 of record NW_026067939.1, on the reverse strand, counting down.
CACTGTACTGTCCTCCACAGATAGTCTCACTCAGTTGCACATATGTACACACACAGACATGCCTACAGGTAAACATAAAACAAATCTGCTTCTTAAAAAAGAAAATGAGGTTCACATGAGAAGGCAAAAGATTAGCATCTGCCTGATTTTGCACTTAAACTCATTTGGGCCACAATAATTGTACCACAATAGGTGATATTAAATTAAATATATTTAAAACATTTTGATCTGTCTTAAGAAACTATCCTGCATTTCAGCCTGTCTGTCTATATTCAACAATTTCTCTCCCCATCTGAAAATATCCTCAAGAGCATAAAGCTCAAATTAGGATCTGCATATGTGACTTTTCTTACTGCCTTGGTAGGTATCCACTTTCTTCCTTTTAAAGTACAAGATTATCATATAATAATGTGTTTTCATTTTATACCGAGGAGTTTTTACTCTGCAAATCTCATCTCCAAGTTAAAATTAATTGCAATACAGATATTAACATATTTTCAGTATCTCCTGTGTATAAATCTTAATAAAAGGGGCATTATAATTAATTAAAATAATTGGATATGTAATGTTCCTCATAAACACAAAACAAAAATTAAAACTAATAAAAATGCCCTGGTATCTTTATATAATTATTTCACAAAGTATTTGGCTTCACATGTCCTTATGATGAAGCCTGTATAACTATAATATTGAAATAATTCAAACTGCTGACAGGAAGCATGACATAAAATGTACTCTAAAATGACAGTGATTAGTGCAATTATGAATGAAAAAAGCAGATTCTGTATAAGATGGAAACTTTACAACTTATTTTTAGTTAAAAACCTAGCTCTATAATTGAGTTGCTTTTGACAATTAGGCTTGACAGCGCTGACAATTTCAGAAGAAGATTCTTCAAGATATATAAATACATGTCTGAGACGACTAAGGTTGAAAAACAGGATTTTGAAGTTCCATTGTCTTTCTAGACAAGATGGGAAACAACCTATACTAGAGGGGAAAAAAGAGATCTTACTTTTCTAAAAGGCAGTAGAACGCATACTGTGCAGAGATCTTGGCGTTTAGTAATCCTGTCAAGAAGTCCCTTTTTACAATGAATAAGTACATGGGCTGTCATACAATGAGTCAACTCTGCATTATCTGTTCTCACTGAAGAAGAAGAAGAATACGAATGTTTCCATACTCGCAAAGAACGCACTGCCAAAGGAGTGGAGTGATCAAACCTAAATTTGATAGCTAGCAATTTTGGTGTCTGGAAGAACAGCGCAGCAGCAAGGCTTCAGGCATCTGTGTGGTGATACACATAGGTGTATCCTGAGAGGAAGGATGGCAAAGCAGAGCCAACCATTCCAATAGCTCTGGCTTGGATTTCTGTACAGACTGAAAGACAGGCTAACTTGCTCAAAACAAACCTGAATGTTTAAATGGCATTTCAGTTACTCTAGGGCAATGTGGAATAATTTTCTGGAGCTGATATGAAGAAATTTCAGTACACGATTTGTAAACTCTCTGCAGGCCAGAGGATGAATAGTGGGTATTTGACTTTAGAGTACATGTAAGAGGACACTGCTTGTTCTTTTCCCAGCCTCCCAGACCCAGATAATCACACAGAAACTATATTAATTACAACACTGCTTGGTCAATTAGCTCAGACTTCCTATTAACTAACTCTTACATCTTAAATTAACACATTTTTGTTAGGTTATGTATCACCACGTGGCTGTGGCCTACCGGTAAGGTTCTGGCATCTGTCTCCTTTGGAACTACATGGCATCTCATTGATTCTGCCTACTCTCTCTACATATTTCTGTTTGGATTTCCTGCCTGGCCTTACTCTACTAAGCCATTGACCAAAACCGCTTTATTTATCAATTAACAAAAGCAACACATACACAGAAGGACATCCCACATCATCACAAAAGGGAAAACGATTGTCAGTAAGAGTGAACTGGAAGAGATAAACATGACATGTATTTTAGTGAATATTTACAGTTGAAGTATATACATTTGAAATATTTTTACACTTATTTTTCTCTAATTAAAATAATGTGGGGGCTAGAGAGATAACTCAAAGGTTAAGATCATGTGCTGTTCCTGCAGAGGAACCACATTCAATTACCAGCAATCACTTAAGAAGGCTCACAACCACCAAAAGCACCAGTTTCAGAGGATCAGACATCTATTTCCAACCTCTTCAGGAAAACACATTTATGATGTAGTGTGAAGACCATTACAGAAAACTACAGCAAATCAAAATGCTGGGGCCCTGTTTAAATAATTTGTGGATGAACACTCACATCTACTCTCTGCACTTCGATCAGTTGTGCCTGTGTTAAACATCTACTGTGCAAAGATATCTTTGATAAGGTGTAAAAGCTTCACTAATCTATCGATAGATGAATTCAGAAGGCAGCTTGACACTGAGTCTATTTAACAGAATAACAAATGTAAGTTTACTTCTGGGATTGATGAGCTCCCATGACTATGGGGTTTTGGTCAGATTTACATAACCAGACTTGTAATTCCTTTCATAAGTAATTATTAAGTCCAATCAGAAATCAGTTTGTCACTGTATAACATTCTGCCACTATTGTACCCATTGGCAGCATGGTAGAGATTTCTCTTTAAAAAAAGGTGCAATAATAACTAGTTTATTGAAAGAAGAGAGGACAATAGCCTTTTATCAGGTAAAATTAAATGTTGAAGACTATTTCTTGAAAAACAGTCACATAACCTGACAATTCCAAATTAGTCGAGAGAATATGGAAGAAAAAGACCCTGCCCTTTTCAAAAAACGAAAGTATTCCATAAAAGCCAGTCAACAATTTGGCATTACATCATCTGCAAAGAATGTGTGGTTTTGCCTGTACACAGGAAAAAATTACTGTTTTTATTTAAAATACTAATACATGTTCATGTGGAGGTATAATTCCTTGATATGGTGTTGATTTGTGTGAAGAAGAAGTCTGTGAACTGCGTTCATAAAAATACTTCACCATAACTCATACCACAGAAAATTGCTATTTCATTACCTTGGTTTATTCCTGTCGGTATTGTTATAACATTATGCGGCTAAATTTACAAAATATTCTCTTAAATACTTCCCTAAATTCTATTAAATTTTTAAACTCAGTTGTGATGTAAAATTTCTAATGTTTACCTCACAAATAAATAACATAAGAAGATGGCTTTGGTGCTTTCCATTTGCCTGTTTCCCTTCAGATGAAAATGAACTACAGGGCTATGAATTTAACGTCAGTAAACCTCAGAAGTTTATTGCAGACTACTTCCCGAAGATATTTTTGAAAGAATGTCTAGATTTCTGTTTTGTAAAGATTAAAAGAAGCAAAGTTTTCATTGTGATTTATACTCAATATTTCTTTTTTTTTCTTTTTTGTCTCTTACTTACATTTCATGTTCATCATGGAAGAAAATATTCTTTGAGGATTACATATAAATATTTCCTATTTTACTTATATATATATATATCTACATATTAATTTAAAATATGTAATATGTCATTGACATAAATTTTACTTGATTTTTCTAGGATTGCATGAAATAAACATGAGTACTACTTTTACAAGTTACGACCAATCTGTCATTTTGATTTGAATGCTTTTCAGGTATGATATCACATACAGTTTGGTTAATGTTAAAAATACTCAGATATTAGAGAATTGTCCTTTAAAATATTTATTGTTTATAACATGACCTTCTTGCTTGTCGTGGAGGTATTTTACTACCCCTTACATGGTACATAATTTACCAAAGGGCAGTTGTTCTTGCCTGTGGATGTTCAAGTGAATGTTGACCTCATCTCTCAACTCTTCAAAAATCCAGCTTTAAATGTATTTCTGTTTTCTTAATTTTTACTTTTATTTTTGTCTACCAATACTAAGAATAAATAAGGTAACTTAAGGACTTTTTAAATGCATTTTTTTTATTCTAGCATTACTTTCTAACATTATAAAACTTATTTTTGTTTTTAATCTTGCTAAATCTTAATTCAGTTTCTACATTACCAATACTTTAAATTTGGGGTGTTTTTAAATCTTTTAGCCATTAAAAGGTTCCATTCTTCCCCATGTATAAGTGATATTGTGTTTTTTTCATTAGCTTATTGATTATTCATTTTAATTTTAGCTGCTTCAGATGCTTTGGAACTCTTGGAACTTGACTTTACTTACTGGTTGATAAATCATTTTAGAAAAGATTTAATACTGTCTATTCAGCAGGATAAGGGCACAAAAACTTAATGAAAATGCATAGTAAGCATTATAGCTCACTCAATTTGGTTAAATATGCAACTATGTCATAAAAGCATTATGAATTGGATACTTCAGTGTCCTGAAAACCAATGTACTATGTTTACTTTGGTATTTAATTTCACTAAAATCATTTGTTTTGTTAATTTTATTTAACTCACTTAAACACTTTTCTGCACAAGAACTATTAGTTATTCTTTCACGAAAAATGACAAATTTTCTCAAAAATTTAAAACTGAATTACATAGAATACAGTCAAGAAATTGAAGCACTCTAATAACAATTTTTTCATTATAAGATTCATAGGGCACCTACACAATGGATTTTCAAACAAAAACGAGGATCCCCATAGTGCTTAATAAGTACTTTGTCTACTAACAGACTCAAGTAGATCTTTGGTGACTACAGTACACTGAAAAAGACATATTCTTTGTCATTAAAAAAATCCTACTTGATAATGCATTGGTCTTCTGGTTTTGGAGTTCTTTTTTTCCACTATACATATTTCAAGTAAAGGCAGTAGTAATATTACAATAAAATTTTACAAATAAAATATATTTATGTTCACTTAAATTTCATTTTTAGTATTTGAATTGTCATTCATGTATACTTTGACAGATTCCATTCATTCCCTTTCAAATCTTCTTATATTTCCATCCTTTTTTTCCTCTCCCAATTCTTTGGTTTTCTTTCATTTTTTTTTTAAACTCACTGAATCCACTAAGTGTTCTTTCTCAGTATGTGTATGGTTATAGAATCATCTACCAGAGAAACAACAGATTTCGTCTTGCCCAGCCACCATCATCTGCCAAAAGCTCTCTCGGCTAAGGGTAGTATTTCATGAGCCCCTGTCTTATTCACTCTGGGCTTTTTGGCTGGCTTAATATTCAGGTCCAACATATTCATGATAGTTGGCTTCAATACCCCACTTTGCCCAGCTATTTGGGTCATTCATACATAAAGGAAAAGATAATTAATAGTGCTAAATGATGTCATAGATCTAATATACTTAATGAAAATCTCCAGAACAATATATGCAAACACTAAGTAGAACATATTTTTTTCTCAATAACCCCATGAAAATTTCACTAGAATAGACCACCTATTGGGACATACAACATCAGCAAATGTAGAAAAATTGAAAAACTTCTTATGCTTACTAGATTCAAATAAAATAAAGCTAGGTTTTAGAAGCAGTAGGAAGATTAAGAAAATACATATGATTATGGAGATTGACCAATACAGTACTGAATAATGATTCAACCAGCCAAAGTGTATCAACCTGCAGTAACACAAGTATCCTCTCTGATTAAGGCTATAAAGAGGAATCTGGCAGGGGGAATGGGTGGTCCTGAAAGATCACTTCAGGGTCACTGAAGATATAAAAATTATAAATATTCTAGAGGTGAATGAAAATAAAATATAAGATACCCAAATTTATGACATACAATAAAGTCAGGGTCCTATGAGGAAAGTATATTGTTATGTCTCCCTTTTTCACTTCTGATTTTGTTAATTTGAATATTCTCTCCCTGCCTTTTGGTTAATTTGGATAAAGTTTTGTTTATTTTGTCGATTTTCTTGAAGAACCAACTCTTTGTCTCTTTGTATTGTTTTCTTTGTTTTTATTTTGTTGGTTTCAGCTCTAAGTACCTATAGAAAAAAAAGATAAGTTAGAGAAAATCCAAATAAAAAGTTCTTAAGAGTTTTCAAAAACAAAAATCAAACAGCTCTTAAAAACAAAAGACAAGGATGGGCTATCGAGACCAGAATGTAAATGAATGTAATAGATATATGAAAAATAATACAAACAATGAAATGAAGAATTGGTTATTTGAAAACAATAACAAGATTGATAGACTTTTAATAAAATAAGCTAAAAGAAAGAAAGAAAAAAATTAATAAATTTGGAGGAACAACTGATGGAAACAGATGCAAATTCCACAGCCAAACATCAGGCAGAGCTTGGAGATTCCTATGGAAGAGGGGCAGGAAGGATTGTAGGAGCCAAAAAGGTAAAGGACACCACAAAAAAACACCACATAACCAGTTAACCTGGGCTTACATGGGCTCACAGAGACTGAACTGTCAACTAAGGGGCCTGCATGGAAGTGAACTAGGAACTCTAGAAGTGTGTTACAGTTGTGGACTGTGTGTGGTCTTCAAGGGAGATTCCTAACAGTGAGAGCACAGGCTGTCTCTGACTCTGATACCTGCTTTTGGGACCCATTCCTTCTGCCTGATTTCCTTTTACAGCCTTAATAAGAGAGGAGCCTAGTCTCACTGCAGCTGGATACACTTTAGCTGGTTGATATCCATTGGAGGCCCACCTCTATCTGAAGAGAAACAGAAGAGGCATAGAAGAGAGCTAGACGAAAAGTGGAGACAAATGGAAGGAGAAGTGGGATGGGAAATTTTGGTTGGGATATGGTAACTCTGTGTGTGTGTGTGTGTGTGTGTGTGTGTGTGTGTGTACACACATATAATAAATTTGGAGGGAAAAAACTAATTACAAAAGACAGCAATGGAACTTAGGGAATTGTAAAGACATAACTTCAAAAAAAATCTTTCTTCTTCCCACTTGAAAAACCTAAAAGAAAATATATTATTCACTTAATGAGAACAAGTCAAAGTTAAGCCAAGATCAGATGAAAAAACTAAACAGACACTTCACAAGACTAAAATTCGAAACAACAATAAAAAAAAATCTTCCAATCCAACGTAACCAAAATAACAGCAAAACCAGGTGTATTTACTACAGAATTTTACCAGAACTTTAAAGAACTAAAACCAAAGCCTCTTGAACTTTCTAAAATACAAAGGAAAACTGCTTCCAAATCTCTTCTGAAGAGGAATTCCCCTAGATCACAGCTACATCACAGTTTTTCTGTTAAAAATCTCCAAAAAAAAAATATTTTGTTAGTTAAGGGATAATGCCTATCTTTAATAAAAGATAGGCATTTTAGACTTTAAAGAAAACTCTAAAACACATGCATCATTGCATAATTTATTTCTTAAAGTATATTAAATGTTCATGAGTAACAAACTGTCAAATGTGCATTAAATAACATATTCTGAAACTATGCAAATTCTATATTTTCAACTTAGACAGAACTGACCACCTCCTACATGCTTCATGGTGAAGATTTACAATTGAAAGTTCACAAGAAAGCAATTTTCCTGAATTAATTCTTCTCAGATATAGAAACAGTAGCTGGGATATAGGAAGTTCATCTCATTAAGATATAATAATGTATTAATTCAGAATGTTCCATGAAAATTATTACATTAAGAAAAATATGAGTAATGTTCCTACAATTACTTCCTAAAATAGGTCATTCTTCATGTGATTAAAACCAATAAACTATCCACCATAAGGTCACTGTTTTCTTGCTTCAAATGAAGAAATGAAGCATAGAATGTGATGGTTAATGATGGTTATCAGCTTGGTGGGATTTGAAATCATTGAGAAGACACGCTTCTGGGATGTCTGTGAGGGATTTTCTTTATGCTAACTGACATGGGGAAAGTCTTTGCTACGCTTGTGTGGAGAGCTAGACTGAATGACAAGGCAGAGACCTGAGAAGCCACATTCATTTCTTTCTGATTTCTGGCTGAGTGCAATGTGAGGAACAAACGAGCTTCCGGCCACCATTCCTTTCTCAGCATTGCAGATCATCATTTCAAATTGTGAGCACAATAGCCCCTTCCTTTTTTAAGTTCTGTCTGGGTATTTTGTTATAGCAATAAGAAAATGAACTGATACACAGATGTTATGTAATTTAATAAGAGTAAAAAGTATATATAGCTGAAATTTAAATTCAAGTGCTGAGGCCTGGAGACTGTTATTGTCACCATCTATCAGAATGTGTTTCAAAAAACTTGAAATAATGATATTCACAGAGTCATATTGGTGTGCAGCCACAATAGCAAATCAAATATTAGTGCATTAGAAAGACATTTGTTCCATTTTAGAATACCATTACCATACAGAATGACAGCTAACTCTAAACATGATTGGTTATTCAAAGAGTGACTAATGTCTTATATGCAAGCACCAATTAAAAATTTTATATCACATTTTTCAACTTGATTGTGATTCTAACTTTAATTTCTAGAAGTTCTCTCTGATGACCTGGAAAAATGGTCTTATTTCTTAAGTAGAAAGTTACAAAATTAAATCCTACATTACATTTTCCTCTACGAGATCAACTAAACATAGTGAATAAATACAATATTAAGGAACAAAGTCTTTTAAACCTGTGTGAAATACATCTTTGAGTCAACTCCAAGAGAAGCATTTTTACAGAGTTCCCTTCTCTTTCAAAACCCAAGAACTAGTCCAGAATCAGTCTTTGTAAAAGACTGAGATAGAAATTGCATATTTAGCAACTTTTTTTAACCAAAAGGTACAGTGATGTATTTAGAAAGTATCACAAAATTTGGTAGATTAAAAATATATATGGACAATTACCAAACATACTTGCTGACCGAGGTTGTTCTTCAGATGATAAAACAATTTAGTGTTATGAGTATTTTAATTTTCACAAGAGCCTACGTAATCCTGGATAGTATAAAAGACTCGGTGATTAATGTACTGCATATTTTCTCATATTTTAAGGTGACTGTCAAAGTTATGAGAGTCTATACGGTTTTAGTTTCTGTTGATAGGACCCTAGAAACTTCTAGAACCCTTATGAAATCATGATAGATGGTTAAATCTTTCACTATCTAGTTGCAAATTTTATCAACTGATGAAATAACGTCACAATTTGTGAGTCATGAAAACAAACAATGAATAATGTTCCAGTTCCTATTTCCAGTCAAAGATAAAAACTATTGTAAATATACAAATATTTGCAAGATATTTTGGTTTGTTCGTTTTGCTTTCTGTTGTTGATGAAGTGTTTCCGAGGGGCAAGAATGGTTCAGGGTATAAGGAGATGGTTCAATAGGTGATGTGCTTGCCTGCCAAGCCTGAGGATCTGAGTATATTGTCTCAGAACTCATGTAAAACTAGACATGGACAACAAGAAGAGAGGGAGAAACTAAGGAATACATAGAAGTGCAAAAGTAAGCTATTCTGTCATACGCAGCAGTGAAAGAGGGGCCCTTTATTGAACAAGGTAGATTGAAAGCGAATGCCTAACACTAAAATTAATCATCAGACCTACATATTCAAGAGGTGAAACTAGCAAGTAAGCGACCACACACAGAGAAGTGTGTGACCTCTCTATACAGTCAGTGGCTGGACTGGAAGAGATTGGCGAGACAGCCTGAGACAGACAGAAAGCCAGCATGAGAAAGGGCGGGGTCAGGAGACACAGGATGTGAAAAAGGGCAGGGTCAGGAGACACCAGCCGGCTGCTAAGGAAGCAAGACATGCAGAAAATGAGATCACAAGTCATGAGCCACGTGACAAAGCCTAGATAAGAAATATGGGTTAAATGTAAGAGTTCCTAGTAATAAGTCTGAGCTATCAGCTAAACATTTATCATTTATATTAAGTCCGCAAGTCATTTGGAAAGTGGGTGCCAGTTATTTGGGAGCAGGCGGCCAGGACAGGAAAACTATGCCTATAGAAATCTGTCCCTGGAGAAAAATAAGAAAGTGTCACCCCTGCTTTGTGGGGAGGTCACACTTTTTTATCACTCTAGGTTCTTAATGAGAAAACAAAGTTCGGTATTCCTTCCAGACAGTGCAGGTCCCAGACTGAAAATCCCTTATTCAGCAGAGTTCAGCTTTAAACTTCCTACAGTCAGAGTTTGCAGGAAGGCTGATATATACTTGTAAGATTGTGCTGAAAAATATCAATTTTTACTGTGTTGCCTATAAATATTTATAAGTATCTTACTAGCCAATATGACATTTTTAAAACAGCTTTTCGAGAAAAATGCCTCCACCTAGCAGGCATTCCATCAATTTTCTTGAGCACCTGATGAGCTGTGAATGAAACAGTGAAGAACAGATTAAAGGGGACTTCCTGTTGCGGTCCTCCTAATATGCTTGCTTCCCTTTCCTAAACCTGTAACCTCATTTTCTGGCATTCTTGGATAACAACTTGCTCTCATATTACACAATACTCAGCTATTTATTACTATTATTATTCATCTTGTAACATGCTATGATATTGAGTAAAATTCTCAAAGATCTGTTAACTACATACAGTTAAAACACAATTTTGGTGATGTGCAAGTCTTTTAAAATTCATATTTATTTATTTTCATTTTATATGTGTGTTTACTTGGTTTGTATGTACATCACATGTGTGTCTGGTACCCTGCGAACCCAGGAGATAGTATCATATTCTCCGAACCTGTAGTTACAGATGGTTCTCAGAGATCACACAGCCACTGGTAATTGAACCCAGGTCGAAAGAAGGGCAGGAGGTGATCTTGAAAACTGAGCTATCTCTTCAGCCTGCAATATGCTATACTTTAAAGAAAAAGAAGGCTATTATTGCTGATATTTATTACTTTTGTTAGGAAGAAACGGATTACTTTTTTTCCTGAAATCAGTGGCAGTTATGCATTCTACAACAGGATGTTCTAGAACGTAGTGATACTATCTAGTAATTCCCTAACTAGTTATCATGTAGGCACTATGTGTGCATGTAGGAAGGATCTGTCAGGCTCTATCTTCAATTTCTTGAGTATATTTATGGTTACACAATCGAGGTTGATCATTGTCAAGAAGTTCTGCCAAGCTCTCACTCGGCTCTTCTTCTGAGTCTGTATATCAGGTTCAGAAGAAAAAGGGACGCTCTATACTACACAATCTGCCTGCTGTACAGTTCCCTCTTTGGCGATACTGAGCAAGCACCGCTGCACTTTAAGTAATAATGACAGCTTACTAGATGCTGTTACTCGAAAAACCCTCTTCAGTTCAGGGACAGCTGCTGTCAGAGCATGAATTGAACAGGACAGAAACACTGCGAGTGAGCAGAAGCCTTCCACAAGCAAGGAACAAGAAGATAAAACATGCTTTTTCTTTTGCATCTGTGTTAAGGTTCACCATACAATCCAATGCGATGTTTTAACTTAAAGACAGGGCTTCGTAGAATTTGTTCTCTGGCAGTAGGTTGGAAATACATTTTAAAACTTTATAAATCTAGGACGTTAAATAAACATTCTCAGAGGTAAACCTACTCAACAGAAGTGGAGACAAGGAAGGGAGAATCTCAGGCATTGCAAGAAATATAGAAGGAAAGTAGAGCTCAATCATAGAAAATATTACATCTAAAAGACCAGGTAAAAAAGTACTCACGACATCTGGAACACTATGCAAAGACCAAATTTATTAAAAATAGGAATAGAAAAGGAGAATAAATCCAGATGAAATGTAGAGAAAGTATTTCTAACAATCATATAAAAAATTTTCATAATCTAAAAAAGGATACATCTTTCAAGGTTCATGAAGTATACAGAACATCAGATAGACTGAACAAGAAAAGAAATTCACCACACCACATAATAATCAAAACACCAAAGGTACAGAACAAAGCAAGATATTTAAATGCAGCAAAAGAAAAAGACCAAGTAATGGAGAAAACTTGACAGACACATTAGAGTAACACCTGGTTTCTCACTGGAGACTTTAAAAGTGAGAGAGATTTGAAACAGATGTTCTCGAGACTCTGCAAGACCACAGATGCCAGCCCATGTTAATCTACCCAGCAAAATTATCAATTAAAACAGATGGAGGAAAAATCCATGATAAAATTTAATCAGTATCCATCTATAAATTGAGATCTACAGGATGTTGTATAAGAAAACTTTAACCAAAAAAGATTAACCACATTCAAGAAAAAAAAAAAAAAGGAACAAATAATCCAGATCATGAAATTAAAAGAGGGGGGAAAAAACCTCACCTATTAACTACAAAGTAAGAGGAACTGAAATTGGTATTGTCTTTGAACCACCATCCAGCTCCTAAATAAAGACACAGAAATTTATTATTGATTATGAATGCTTAGCCTTAGCTTAGGCTTGTCCTACTAGCTCTTTTCACTTAATCTAACCTGTTTCTCTTCATCTACATTTTGTCTCAGGGCTTTTTACCTTTATTTCATTCTGTATGGCCTACTTCACTGCTTTCTTCTTCTCTGTCTGGTGGGCTCCTGGTATCTCCCTTGCACCTCCTTTTTCTTCCTCCCTACACAAATCTAAATTCCTCTTCCTAATCATTCTCTTTGCCTGTAAGTTCTGCCTATACTCTCTACCTAGCGAATTTTTGTTAGATCAGTCAGGTGCCTTTAATCGGCATGATGAAATGGCACCACTTCTTTACTTAGTAAAACCTATTTTCTGCAATATAAATAAATCAACACATCTTTACATAGTTAAACAAATGCAACACATTTTTGCACAGTTGGATAAATATTTGACTACAAAGAGTTAATAACCACTACTCATTGATAACACTCAATAGCAACATATTTAATTTCTCAATAAAAAGACATAGACTAGCTGATTAGATTCCAACGCTGCGTCCAATAAACACACTTTACAATCAAATGTAGATATTACTTTAATTTAAAAGGATAGAAAAAATATCCCGCATATTCTATTCAAATAAACACAAGCAGCAATTCCCTGTGGTTATTTTAATATCTGATATTATAGACTTCAAACTAAAACTTATAAGCAGGGATAGGAAAGGACATAATAGGCATCAAAGGATAAAGAAAATCTACCAATAGGTTATTGAATTACAAATATTTATGTGCTACACACAAGGACATGCAAGAAACACTACTACAGTTGAAATCACATACTGATAGTGTGGAACTTCATCACCAAACTCTCAGAAACAGGCAGTTCACCAAGAAAAAAAAATCTAAACAGAGAAATACTGAAGTTAATGACATCATAGGGTAAATGGACCAAACAGATATTCCAGAATATTTCAACCAAACATACGTGAATATATCTTCTTCTCAACAGCTCATGGGACTTTCACAGAAGTTAACCACATACCTGGACACAAAGCAAGTCTCAACAGATATAAGAAAATTAAAATAAGTTCTTGTATCTTATATAACTACCACATGTTATAGGTTGGTTATCAGCAACAGCTGAAACAATGGAAAGTTTAAAAGTTCATGAAAATTAAACAGCCCACTACTGAATGAAGTGTGTCAAGAAATAAATTAAATACTGCTTAGATTTAAATGAAAACAAAATACAACATGCCCAAAACTATGGGACATAATGAAGGTGGTTCTAATAAGCAGGTTAATGGTATTAAATGCCAACATAAACAAACAAACAAACCCAGTTGTATAGCTCTCATATGAGTAACTAACAGCACACCTAAAAAGTTCTAGAACAGAAGTTGGAAATAAAGCCTAAAATAAATAGATAGCAAGAAATACTCAAACTCAGGACTGAAATCAATGTAATGTAAACAAACAAACAAAACAATACAAAGAAAAAATGAAGCAAAAGTTGATTCTTTGAAAAGTTCAATAGGACTGGCAACTCTTAGCCAAATTATCTAGATGATGGAGAAAGATAATCCAAAGTAATAAAATTAGAGAAGAAAAGGGAGCCATTACAATGGACACTCAGGCAATAGAGATGATCATAACAACATGCTTTAAAAATATTTCCTCCCAGTTTGGCGGTGGGGAAGAGACAGAAATCTTTAATAAATAAATAAATAAATAAATAAATAAATAAATAAATAAATAAATCTAAATATGAATTTTAAAGTCCCTTTAGTAAAAATAAATAAGTAAAGTTTTTGTTGTTTTAAAAAATATTTCCTCAAACAAATTTGAAAACCTAAAATATTGAAATTTTTATATAACATCCGCCAAAGTTGAATCAAGAAATTTAATCAAAACCACAGACCCAAGTGAAATAGAAGGAATAATTACATACTTTCCAATCAAAAAAATTCCCAGAGTTATATTTATTCAATGCAAAATTCTACCAGATTTTCCAAGAACTAATGCCTATAGTTCTTTAAATATTCTGCAAAATAGAAACAGAAAGAACATTGCCTAATTCTAAGAGGCCAAAATTACCTTGTACCTAATTCACATAAATACCCCCAACAAAACCAGAGAATTACAGACCTTATGAATACCAATATAAAACTTCTCATTAAAATACTAAGAAACTCTACACAAGAACAAAGCAAAAAAGATTATCCACCATGATCAAACCAGGCTTTATCACACAGAAGCAAGAACAGTTTAACGACTTTAAACTAATAAATGTAATCCACCATATATCAGACTGGAAGACCAAAACCACATGATCATCACATTAGATTAAGAAAAGGTTTTTGACAAGATCTACCATCCCCTCCTAATAAATTTTCCAGAGAAATTAGTGATACATGGGACATATTGCAACATAATAAAGACAATTACAGCAAGGCCATACCAACCAGCAAAATAAATGGAGAGTAACTCAAAACATTTCCCCTAGAGTTAGGGATAAGATAAGGATGTGACTTGTCTTACCAAAAGACCAAAAGCAGTCTACAAATTCAAGGCAATCGCCATTAAAAGTGCAACATAATTCTTAACCGAAATAAAAATAAATATTAAGCTTCATATGAAAAGAGAATAAGATATTTAAACCAATTCTGAATAACAAAAGAACTGTCGGAGGTTTATACAACCCAGATTTTAAGTCATTCAATAGATCTATAGTAATAAGTATAATGTGGTATTGAAACAAAACTAGACATATTGAGCAGTATAATTGATTTCAAGCTCTAGAAAAAAGTTTATACACCTATGAAAACCTGACTTTAATAAAGAAGTCAGAAATGTATACCAGAATCAGAGTATCTTCATCAATTGATGCTGGCCAAAATGGATGGCTGTATGTAGAAGACTAAAATATATCCATAATTATCACCTTGCATAAAATTCAACTCCAAATGGAGCAAGGACCTCAAAAATAAGACTAAATAATAAGAATGTGATAGAAGAGAAAGTGGAGAATTGTTTCGAACTCATTATCACAGGAAAAGACTTTCTGAATGGAATACCTACTGACTGAAAAGGCTTTAAAATCAACAGTTACTAAATGAAACCTCCTGAAAACAAAACAAACAAAAAGAAAAAAAGAAAAAAAAAACTTCTACATGGCATAGGACATCATCATTTGGACAAAGCAGCAAATTATAGAATGGAATTTCTTTTTGTACCAAACACACATTCTATGAATGGCTATGTGAAATAAAGAACTCAAAACAATGACATCAAAATCTCTTTTTAAAAGCTTTTTTGTCAAAAATCAGTTGTTCAAATGTGTGTGGATCACTCATGAGTGGTTTTTAAACATAAAACAAAGAAAGCCAGTCCACAAATCACAATCTCAGGCAACTTAGACAACAATGAGGACTCTAAGGGAGGCACATAGATCTAATCTACATGGGTAGCAGAAAAAGACAAGAGTAAATTCAGAGCATGGGGACCTTGTGAGAGGGTATAAGAGGAAGGGAGAGGCAGGGAGGGGAGCAGAGAAAAATGTAGTGCCCAATAAAAATCAATAAAAATGCTATCCTTAGTAGATAAGCTCAAATCAAAACTACTTTGCAATTTCATAATATGCCTGTCAGAATGGGCAAAACCAGTAAAACAAACAACAGCCCATGCTGGTGAAAATGTGGAGTTTGAGGAACACCTCTCCACTGACAGTTGGACTGCAACCTTTTACAGTCACTATGGAATGAATATAGCACTTCTTTGGGAAACGAAATAGATGGACATTGAGACCCATCTATACTATTCTCATGTATATACTCTAAGGACTCTACATCTTACTATATAGACAATTGCTCAGCCATGTTCATTGCTACTCCATTCATAATAGACAAAAAAACCAGTCTAGATGTCTATAAAAGTATGAATAAAGAAAGAAATGCGGTAAACTTACAAATTTACTCAGCTATTAAAAAAATCAAACCATCAAATTGACCAGTAAACTGATTGAGATGGAGGTAGGAAATAATTATCCAGAGCGAGATGATCAAGACCCCGAAGGCAAATACGGTATGTATTCCCTTACATGTGGATGGTAGCTTTTAAGCCTTCAATACACTGGTGCCAATCCATATAACCACAGAGGTTAGGTGGAAAGTAAGGTGTAAGGCAGAGGGAAGGGTCTCCTTAGTAAGGGGAAATAGAATAGATAATGATATGTGGACAGGGTGTCGGGACACTGGAGTGGGAGGATCAAATGGGAAAGAAATAAGGAAAGTAATATGGGAAGCAACAACTAAAACAAAGTGCCATTCTAGGGGTCATATGGAAATGTAAAATGTAGAAGCTTCACTATATATATGATATATATCATATACACATATATATCATATACACATATATGATAGAAATGTAAATTCATATCATCTGAACAAGACATTTCTCACCACCATATAAGCTCCTCTTCCAGGACTGGGTTACATCTAGTCTAGTTCAGTGGTTCGCGAAAGTAGCTCCATGGAAAACCCAGCTGACCAGGTCTAAAGGCAATGATATAGGTTGCTCTCCACAACTGATGATAAGGCGTTAGTGCTGAAGACATCTCTATAACTGAGTATGTAGAAGTTGAGATGGTGCCTACCTGGAGCCTTCATCTCTAATGATACGTGTTCATGGTGCTGGAAGACACTGTGGACACTACAGAGGAGACACGTAAATCACAGTGTTTGTAGCCTGACTTGTTTGAACATTTCTCCTTCTGTAGGGCATTGTTCTTGATTTGATAATTGATACAGAAGGGCCTAACCCAATGTGAATGGTACCATCCATAGGCGGTTAGGCACTAGGTACAAAAGAAAAGTAGCCGAATGTGAGATGGGGTCGAGCCCACGTGCCTACTGGAAAGAAGATGGGCATTTCTCTTTCATACACTGGGGCATGGCTAGGTGGCACTCATGAGCCACGTATCAAGGAGAAATGGGAAAGATGGGCTTCAAAAGTCTGGACTAGGGACAGCTTTTTCTAATGAGTGAATCTGTTTAAGGTCTGTTGAAGTTAGACAGTGAGACTAAATTCATGGCCCTAGAAGGATGAGGTCAAAGAATACAGGCAACCTGAGTCTATAGTGTCACCTGGGGGAATATGACTAGCTCTATGGATACATGATAGAAAAATGTCTATTAAATTTAAGTTATCACAATACTTTTACAATGCTTAGTAGCTTCTATACTACTGAAAAATTTTAAAGTTCATTTTCACAGAAGCTGTTACAGTTAAAAGTGTATATAGACTGTAAATAGTTTTGAATGCTATTAATTGAAAATGACTGAATTACAGAAAAGCTCTGTGATCTTTGAAAGATTCAAAAAATTTTGAAGTGTTTTATTTAAAGGAGAGTATTTTAAATTATAAAAAGGCACCAACTTTCAGGAAGTTATCTAAAATTATTGGAATCTGGGATTTCTCTAAGCTCTGTTTTCCTAATGTTAAACAGGTGTCACGATACTCTCTGGACCAGAACTTAGTTAACTATAACAAACAACAGATATTTAATATATTTCAAAAGTAAATGTGCATGCGTAAACGGTGTATTTTATATCCAATTTTACTATAATTGTTATATATGTGAAAAGAGAGCAACAGAGAGATAAGTTATTCGGTTGGGTCTAGCTAAACAAAGGGACCAGTTTAGAAAAGACAGCATTTAGTCAATTGCTACAGAGCAAAATAAGCATCCCTGTTTTGGGCCAAGTCACAGGCTAGAACCAGGACAAGTAGGATTCAGCATTTAGTAGCTGTCAATCATGGTTATTTAAAACTATTTAGAAATGTACTTTCTGTAAAGAAACAAATTAGATGGATAGTCAACAGAGTTACAGCAATGGATAATGAGTGACAGGAGACTGAGGTCTCCTCCGGCAGTGATTCCTTGTGGGTTTAGATTATTTCCAGATGATAATTCTTATGTCAGTAGACTAACAAAAAGTACTTAATGTTGCAACTATATGTTATACACCTGAATAGATGCCTACGGGTATGAATTCATGTGCATATTGTAATTTTGAAAAGTATAATCTTATAAAATTAATTTTGATGAGCAAATCTGCAGAAATATTAAAAGTTTTCATTTTGTGATTAGGCAATAAAAGAACGAAAATTAAGCAATTTACTTTAAAGATTTTTCAGTGAATAAGAGGAATTATGCCAGAACAATGCCCAATCAAGGAGTAAGCAATGGAAAAATTACATTTTAAGCACAAAATCAACATAAATAACATGATGATGAATGCACAGCACTTAACTATGAGAGTACATAATTTACATACATTCTGATTTTTTGTATTTATTATTTGATTATTTCTTATGAATAAAAACAATCCCTGGTCTTTTTTCTCCCATCCAATAACAAAGGCCTTATAAATGAAAAGAAAACAAGAATCCATTTGGCTACTGTGCAAAGACCTTAACAGCAGGTGATGACAATAACACTACCTTGTTGTTATATGGTTAACATCTGTGCTTTCTAAATGATAAAGTAAATGAACATAATGGATAGTCTGGGATTCACAATTTGCCACCTGCCTTTGTATAAGGAGACAGAATGTGTCTTCCAATCACACAGACCAAATCTCAAAGGCATCTTGCCAGTTCCCTATGACTATGCATCAGTGGCTGGGCATCATCACAGTTGTGCAATTTCAGTCTCGAGGAAAGAACAATATTTAAATGGATCAAGATAAAAGGCTAAATTAGCACGCCGCTACACATCTGAATAAATACCACCATGACACTATTAGCCCTTCAGATTTAAAAAGCAATATTTTGGAACATTGAAAGCAAATATCACCAAACTAGAAAAGCGACAAGAAATGCATAGGTTTCTTAGATAATGACCTATCAAAGTTAAACCAAGATCCAATAAGAAAATAGGGAATTATATAATAGGACACAGGGTTTTAGTTTGATGGGTATAACAGTCTGATCAAAATTTCAAGAGAAAGCATTGCCAACTTCACTGCACAGGTTAGGAGGTGAGGCAAGGCAATGAAGTCACTAAAATCCATACAGACAGTTAAAAATTAAGATGAGAGTTAATCTCCACAGGCTCTTCTGGAAAATGGTTTGCTAAATCATTACAGCTAAGGCTCATCCAAGGTAATCCACGGTTACTTTTCCAAAGTGTATGCATGTCTGTGTGTGTATTTACTTCACATAGAGTTGAGGGGGCTTCGTTCTTTCTTTATTTTTACGTAGCATGTCACTGTGCCTGTCTTGGAACTCAATAACTCACTATGTAGCCTCTATTTGTTCTTAACCTTCTGTGTGTGCTCTTCTGCTAACATACAATGTGTTCTGATCAATGTTGTGTACCACCATGCCCAGGTTTCCCCAGAAATTCATTTTAAAAAGTCTTTGAAGTAACTTACCTACTTACTACCTATTTCCAGCTATAACTTCAACGTTTTAACTTTGACATAATATTAAAATCAATTATTTTTTTATTTTTATTTATTTATTAAAGATTTCTGTCTCTTCCCCACCGCCGCCTCCCCTTTCCCTCCCCCTCCCCCAGCCAAGTCCCCCTCCCTCTTCAGCCCAAAGAGCAATTAGGGTTCCCTGCCCTGTGGGAAGTCCAAGGACCACCCACCTCCATTCAGGTCTAGTAAGGTGAGCATCCAAACTGCCTAGGCTCCCACAAAACCAATAGGTGCAGTAGGATCAAAAACCCATTGCCATTGTTCTTGAGTTCTCAGTAATCCTCATTGTCCGCTATGTTCAGCAAGACCGGTTTTAACCCAGGCTTTTTCAGACCCAGGCCAGCTGGCCTTGGTGAGTTCCCGATAGAACATCCCCATTGTCTCAGTGTGTGGGTGCACCCCTCGCGGTTCTATACAGGTTAAAGAAAGAATATTAAGAGCTGTAAAATCAATTTCAACTTCAAAAATGTCCAAGAATTTCAGGACTTAAAAGTTTATGTTTTGTGATTTTTTTTAAAGAAAAAATAGTTTGTTGTATAGAAAATTACAGTAATGATGGGACATTGGAATGCTTTACTATTTCTCAATAGTGTAGCCTTTTCAAGAATTATCCACAAAAAATGATCTCAGGCATAATTAGACTTCTCATAAATAAACAGATACAATAAAATAATCATCAATCTAATAATTTGCATGATACTGATTACTGGATGGCGAAAACCTTGATTTGGGTTGTCAAAGTTCTTACTTCTGAAATTATATTTGAGATTACATTTGTATTAATTTCATCTTTTATCATTTTTTTAACCAATGATATTTTAAGTCTACGTATAAGTAAACTTAAATAAGGGATACTTTTATCACTTTTTTATTCATTTCTTCCCACCATAAATTTTGTCATGTAAGGATAGATGCTTTTTATTAAATCTTGACTTAACATACTATTCTACAAAATATAACTTTAATAATATTCTATCAAAAAGAGAGCTCAAACTAAAAATTATGAGAAGATATATTTATACATGGGCTCACACCTAGCACAGGATTCTTTCCAGCAATGAATTTGAGGTTAAGTTCAAGCTTGCTCTAGAATTCAGAGATTAAAGAGTAGCTAGGAAGGGACAAAAGAAACTATAGAACAAGAGGCAGTGTTTTCTAAACACACACTATGCATATATCTATATACATAAACACAGTCTTGAAAAAGTTATTTTGCATAATTTATTCTAAATCTAAATACTATAAAATTAACATCTAATAAAATAACACTGATTCTTGAGAGTCAATAGTTGAGAAATGGCTGGCTTACTGAAAGCAATCTACACATTCAATTCAATCCTTATAAAAGTTCCAACACTTTATTCAGAGAAATGCAAAAGTGGTCTTTAAAAATTTGCATGAGAACAAACAAAACAAAACAAAAATGTCTTCCTAACCAAAGAAATATGCATCCAAAGAAATATCTCTAGAAATAACTTCATTTTTGGTGTTGAGTTTTATGAAAGCATTATTATAATAAAAATTGCATGCTACTGGAACCAAGACAGCCATGCAGATTGTTGGCTATAACACAGGGCTTGAAATAAACACAGACTGATATAGTCATTTGATATTTGGCAATGCTGTTAAAAATACATGCTGAAGGGGAAAAGCACTCCTTAAAATGTTTTCTGAGGAAGCTAGACATCTGTGTGGAACTCCATGAAGCTACATCACTAATCTTCTTCTTGTACTGAAATTGACACCAGGTGCATATTGTCCCTAGTTTAAGAGTTAAGAGTGTAAGGAATGAACCTCTGAAACCGATAGAGAAATATTAGGTAGAATACCTAAGATAATCAAGGGTTTTCTGCCTATGACTCCAGCTGCTTAGCAATATATTTGCAGTTAACTAATGGGGTCTAATGAAGTCACAAAACTTGAGCACAGCAAATAAAACAGGCCATAAAGTGAAGAAACCGCCCACAAAATGTAATGAAACAACCACAAAATGAAACAACTCTTTCAAACTGTATATCTGACAGGATTAATACCTGGAATAAACACACATTCACACACACAAATACACACACATAAACACACACAAGAAAAATAAACAAAAAAGACAAATGAGCAAAAACCACTTCAGAGTGTGTACCCGAAGACTCCAAGGCAGACGTCCCTGAGATATGTGCTTAGCCCTGTGACCACATCACAGCTCATAGCAGCTTTGTTATGGAATCAGCTAGTTCTCCAAGTAGAAATGCATGAAGATAGTGTGATGTAGATGGATGGGGGAAACTTTTGAGCAGTGAATGGCAATGAAGTGGCTTTTTGGAGGTTAACATTTGTAACTGGAGGAAGTCATTTAAAATAAACTAAGAGAGTCTCCAAAAGACAAGTGTTCTATGGTTTCCTGTCTCATGAGTGGTTACTAGATATCATATAGATACATGAAATGATATAGGTAGATGTGACATTAAAGTAAGAGTAAGCACATAAAAAGAAACAAAGGGAACAAGCTGGAGTGGGGAGAGTAGAGATACGGCCGAATATGAGTGTTCAGGGGTGTGGTGGGAATCTACTCAGTGTGAAATAAACACTTACATGAAAGTGTTCTTTTGCAGCCCTGCATTACAACTAATTTGTACACAAAAACTTAAAGCCAAAAAAGTTATATAGAAAATATATTCAGTGGAAAATGATAACCATTCATGAAGGAACATATTTAAAAGCTATAAGCATACTAATTTAAATGAATTTGTCTCAGATTACAATTCTATGACAACTAATAAGAATTTAATCAGTCTGAATCTGTTTTCTTAGCAACAAATTTGGATTAATAGTATCATTTCGATGATGTCTTTGCCACTCCCTATGGCAACCTTTTCATTTGTGTCTATAAATTATAAATTATGATACTGAAATTTGTTCTCAAGCAAGAGTGAGAATATCCCCTAATGTACTAATTCTGAAAAACTTTTAGTTGATGCATCTTTAACATTACTGGTGTCTAATAGCTGTGAGTCATGAATAAAATTTTTAATCTAGAGTTAATGGGGAAACTCTCCATGACTAAAAAAAAAAATTGTCAGCACCCTAAATGTCCACGATGTTGAGCTGAGAAACTTTCTAGGTGTCATTCAAGGGCATCCCAGGCACTCACTGTGGCGGTCTTAAAACAGCAACACATTGCAGTCTTCTCTACACATTGTTACTACTTATACATTGCTCATAAATACATAAGTTTAACTTAAACTATATGTTCATGAATAAGTTATCGATGTAACCATCTATTCATCATCTATCTATTATCAATCCATTTCCATCTATCAGTCTATCTTTGTGTCTTTCTGTGTATCTGTCTTTCTATCATCTATCTATCTATCTATCTATCTATCTATCTATATTTAAATATCATCTCTCTTTACTTGTTTTACCAAGATCTTTCTTCTTTTTTTGTCTTCCACTTTTATTTGTGTTTATCTGTTATCTGTTCTACCATTGCAAATGAAGATGCCCAGGAAATCTCTTGAGGAAATATCAGTACAAAAGATGATATAGGAAGTCAAAGATTTAGAGTACACATATAGATTTCGGTAATCCATTTTCATGAAAAAAAATGAAAGCCACAAGAAAAAAATCATCTGAAGGGTGTAGAGCAACCACTGCATAATATAGATGAAAGAAAAATGGTATTTTTTATTTTCTTGCTGTGATTTTCTGTCAGTCTTTTTGCAAAAAATGAAAACTGCCTAAGAATGTTCTCCCATCTATCAAAAGTACCAAATTTCAGTAGTTCCATAATATAGGAATTTCATTTACACACCCATTTTCACAATGTGTCTCTTTATAAATTTGGAAAAAAGGAAAAGAAAAAGACTCTCACGTTGTAATCATTTCAATAGGAAATTCTAACCATGACTATTTTATTTTATAACATGGTGACTTTCATTAACATAAGAATTTTTTTCTGTTGAGCTATTTAGAATATAGCTAGATCTGAAATACATTTGGCACTCAAATTCTTAATAAATAAATGGTGCCATTGAACCTTTTAAATCATTGCTGGTATAAATAAGGTTGATAATGCTTATCCAAGATTATTAAGATATAATTAGATAGAACAGATTAGTATTGAATATATTACAGATGTTAAATATATATTAACTCATTTTCTGTCTTCATTTTCAATAATGTTCGGCTTAAGAGACATCTGACATAACTGAATCTCAATCAAGTGAACTAAATGGGTAAAATTTTCCACATAAATAAAATAAAGCCAAACAGAATGACAGACATGAAAAGGAAAAAAAAAAAGCTTGTTTATGCAAAATCCTGAATAATATGCAAATGTATTTCAAATCAGTAATTGCATTTTCAGATTAATAATCATAAAATTATATTATAAATATTGCTCCACTAGCACAGACTTCTTATTAGCATGACATTTATATATTTTTCTAGTTGAGAACAATGAAACAGTATTACTTGAGTATCTAACAAGTTTTGTCATGTAAGTAATATTCAATGAGACCAAAGACTGTGAAAATATAATGATGTTCTGATCTTATAATTATAGTGATCAGCTCCCGAGCACAATATAATACACCCTGAATAATTAGCATTGCCTCTTCATAAAGCATCATGAAGTCATTTCTTTGTCCATCCTACATTCTGGATTCAGACAGAGGTGGAATACCTGAAATTTTTAAATTGTGATTAATCTGTCCCCCTATCTCACCCATATTTTTGTAGTTTTGAATGTATAATTAATAATAAATGCTTTCTGATAGAATATTTCAGTCATATTAGTATGTTTCAGAGAAATATTCATAGGAGGGGAGCCTCATTTTACTACTAAAGCCATATGTCAGCATGTTCTGGGTAACTGGCTAATCTTTATATCTGATTGATTAATTTTACAGACTTTTATTCTTTTGATATAGGTGTAATAATTTTCTTTATAGTCATATGAAAAACCCTTATATTGATTAGCCACTGATGTTGCTACTTTGTCTCTTAATCTATGTCTTCTTATTTGGGTTTTCTATGAGAAAAATGATTTGTTTATTTAGAGCTCTATTTAATAAGATTTTGTTTCATTAGGAATATCAGATACTAACATTACAGCGTGCTAATAAAGAACTAGATTTTGCTCCTTGCTATGCCCTGGTGCCCAAGAGATTCTATTATCAAAAACCCTCTTTGCAATGAGTGCACAGCCGAGGGTTTCCCAGGGGCACATAACATGGGTTAGAGCTGAAATCCCTGCAGATTGACTGGAATTATTATTCGTAGGAATATTGTCTTCTTAACCTCCCTACTGCTAAGATTAAGGCAAATCCTTTTTCTGTCTCCTTTGAGAAACGAATTCACTCCTATATTAAAAGCAGGAGTCAATCCCACCTGGGACTTGTGTTTTCATGAACCTTTGCAAACATTAAACCTTACTTCTCAGTACTTGGCTAGTGCAAGCAGATACACTGACACTTGCAAAGATTTCCCCCTCCTTTAATTCCCACTATTGTTTTGCATTTGATCTAAAAAGATTGTGCTTTTTTTCTTAATTTCAGGAATTAGCTGACATATTGTGTCTGTGTTTTAGGTTCTTTTACATTTCCCTTTTGGTAATTGGTTGCTGTATATTGTAGTCAGTGCCATAACTGGAGAACATTTTTATTTTTAATGACTATATTGTAAAACTGTTAGAATTATTCTTAAACTTCCTACGTGGACAACTGAGATTAACTTATTTCAGTGGCGTGTCATGGCACTGGGTGTCTCTGTGCAGGTGTTTCCGGAGACAAGATGAAAAGGAAAGTGTTGTCCTGACTGGTGTATTGAATCCTCGGAGGCATTCTGAGGAAATGGTGAAAAGTGAGAGGTGGGTCCTGGCTGGAGGATAGAGATCATCCCTTAGGGAATTTATTATGAGAAGGTGGAGAAGAGAAGATTTAGTACATATAAACTTAAAAAACTTTTAACCTCAAAGCCTGTGTAACAAGAATTTGTAGAGTAAATAAATAATAAAACTAAAAATAGTTGAGCAGTTAAGACCACTGGCTGCTCTTGCAAAGGACAGGGGTGTGATCCCCAGCACCCAGATAGGGGCTCCAATTCCAGGAGCTCAAGGCCCTCTTCTGACTTCTGTGGGCATGCTGTACACACAGTGCACAGACACAACTCCAGACCAAACATACAAATGTGAAACGAAAACTGAATCTTTAAAAATACCAATCAATGAACTAATTTGTTAAAACACGAGTTTGAGCCTATGAATCATTGCTTTGCAACAACATTAACAACCTGATATTCAACATTGGCAGAGAGGTTGTTGGTCACATATTAATTTAATATTGCATAATATCTCATTGATTTATTTGTTTAGTTTACATCCAAACCACAATCTCTCCTTCCCTCCTCTCCTCCAAGTCCCCTCCATCTCCCCAATCCACTCCTCCTCTGTTTCTATTCAGAAAAGGGCAGGTCACCCAAGGATATTGACAAAACATGAGACACATGAAATTGTAAGGAGTCAGACTAAGCACCTCGCCTTGTATTAAGACTGGGCATATTTAACTTTATTTCTTCTATTTTTGTGAGAGATAAAATGAGATTTAATTATTGTTACCAATGAACTTTTGAATATATGATTCCAAAGTGTCTCAGAAATAGCCTATATTTTAATAGCATTCTATGGTAATGACCTATGTCACTATATAATACACTAAAAATAAATAAGGATGCACTGGGCATATAAATCTTGGTCTCATTCTTACTTAAGTTTTATGAATTGTAGTTTAAGCTGGTGTGGAATTGATGTTCTAATATTTGCTAGACTCGTCTTTTTTTGTTGGCTGTTTGATTTTTTTCTGGTGGTTGTCATCACCATACTGTTCTAACTACGCCAGTGGAAAAGGTGTACAGGCTGGGACTGTCTACTCACAAGGGGAGCCAATGTTACTGGGCTTTACTTTTTTTTTTTTTTGGTTTACTTTTGTTTTTATAGGAGAAAACCATCTTCTCTTTCCAGGGCTTGGTGAAGGTCTAGTTACATTGCAGGCCCAAGAGATATAGTCTAGGTAGAGAGATGCTGCATGGTCAGCTAAAAATGCAGTTTTGTTTTGTTTTGTTTTTTTCAAATGGCTTTTATGCTATTTGATTTGTTTATTTTTCCTAATTCCCAGGTTCTAAATATAACATTTTATCTGTAGATTCATTTAACCAGAAAAGGTTAGTAACCATGCTAGCAAGTAATCATGCATTTCATATCATGGCCTCCAGGTGACTGATTTAAATTTTTGTCTAGGTCACAACCTTCATCTGATTATTTAAAATTTCCATTTGATAAGGCTGATTGAAGCAGAAATAGTCATTGGCCTTCCAATGTTCAAAATAAAATTATGATATTTAATGCTTTTTTATAAAACCATTTTCTGTTGTATTAAAGTCTTTCTTGTCCAGTTCTGTGCTCTTTCAGCCTCTGGCTGAATGTTTTCCAGACTGTGGATCATCCATAATATTTTCTTTTTTCTTTTTTATAAAACCTAAGCCAGTGGTAATGGGCGTTAAGCTGATCACTGTCTTATCTGAAATTGTTTCTCTTTAATTCGGGATTTTCTCAAATCACTGCTGACCTACTGCTTGGAAGTCACAAATCTCCAAATAATTCCTGATGTGGGGGATTATTCAGCAACTGTGTACACTCATATAGCTTTGGGTACCTCTTTTAACAACATGTATTTTCTTCCTTGTCTATTTTTATGTACTGTATGCATGATTATCCTAAGAGTATTATTTTGAAAATAGAAAAAGAAAACATTAAACCCAATAAACATTATTTGTAAATCCAAAATAAGTTCCAGGATCATGAAAAACAAAAGTGATAAATGATGTATAAGAATATTACATGTATGACATTTACTACTTGAGTGCACAAAGAATTAATTTAAAAGGATTCTTGAATATATATGTCTCATCCATAGTTTTTATCTCTCCTGAATTTTCATTTTCATAACTGTCATTTCACAAAATCGTTATTCTTCATTTCTCCCATTTTCTGATTACATATTGAGAGGATAGTTTTTAAAACTAAAGTTCATTAAATAAGTAATTTTTTAATTTAATTTAAATCCAAAAGATAACCTAATATGTCCATCCAATTTCTTTTGAACAAAAGTGAATTATTGATCTAGGTGGGATCACTGTCAAATAACACACCTCTAATTTTGTGTAATGTTAGCAGAGGCTTTTTTTTCTGATTCAAGAACATGCTACTCAAGACACAACTATTTCACACTACATCACACAGTTACAACTTGAAAAGCTGGAAAATGTGAAACTTGAGTGTGTCATAGTCCACACCCACAACATTTTCATCACTCTTCCTAAAGTTCTGTGCTTCGATGATTTCCATTAAGGGTTTGATTTAAGTAGAATCAAAACTACGTAGAGGAACAAGCCTCAGTCATTTAACATTCAATAGGAGGAAGATATTTAAGTGACTGACATCAATAATTTACTTTCAGGTTGTATGAAACTATGCCCTCTTTACATCGTGC
The DNA here is from genome assembly GCF_014885135.2 of Alexandromys fortis. Lineage (NCBI taxonomy): Eukaryota > Metazoa > Chordata > Mammalia > Rodentia > Cricetidae > Alexandromys > Alexandromys fortis. The sequence continues at coordinate 10,260,657 of NW_026067939.1, read as the reverse complement.
TTCCTAATGGAACGGTAACTCCATTGCTCTAGCTAGTCCTACCTTCCTTAGCAATGTGTAGCTTTTTCTAAGTAACAAGATTCAAATTGAGATCTTACTTGCTACTTACTTTAATGAATAGAGAAAACAAAATCAGCCATTTGTGGTGATGAAAGTGCCTCTATGTAAGGACTCACACTTAATAATCGTAGGCTGTTTTATCATTTATACTTTTTCATTTAAATGTGTTTTATCTAGTACATCAGAGCATAAAGTTGTATACCTTAATGAGATACTATGTGATGGTTTGATGCATATATATGCTGTGTAATACTTGAATCAGGTAACCAAGTACCTTTGTCGGAAATGAAGCATAGCAGTCATTATAGTTTATGAACTGAAAGCAGGTATTGGGAAGTGATGGCATGAAACTCTTATGAGTCAGAGACAGGAGACTCAGGTGTCTACAAATCTCTACAACTTTCTCTAGTTACAACATCACTATAGCAGCTACCTCCCTGAATCTCACAGACGTTGTTCACAGTCCACGGTGACGTATTCTGTGCTCTATGTAAAAATGCCTTCCTTACTTCACTGAACAGTTTTTATGAAATCTGCTCAATATTTTTAAAAGGAAGTCACATATTTCAAATTACGTTCAGTATCTTCACTCAGAAATCAAAATTCGAATTGCAAATCTTATAAATTATTTTACATTTTGATTATTAATCTATTTTAATAACTTCAGTTGCGAATGATCATATGTAACAGAAATGGGTTGAAATATAGGCTGGGATGTTTCTGAATAGAGATGAACTTTCTTAATATAAAAACCCCAGAATTCAATAACTACCAAAGAAAAAAGAGGGTCAAAATTAATGATTCTCGAAGAAAGAAACTAACAGATTATTCTCACGGGGGAGAAATAACATTTTCATTTAAATATGTGAGTAAATAAAGAAGTTATTTTTTTTCATATTTGCCACACTGTCATCACTACTTCCATGTGCACTCGTGCAAACGTTTGCAGGAATTGGTGTGTGCCTAAGTCATTGTCATGTAACTGGAATGACATCCTGGGGCAAAAAACTTACAAGGAGAAAAATTGTTTTGTCTTGTGGTTCTGGTACTTTCTCTTAAAACTGAGCTGCTCCTTTGCTTTGAGCACATCAGGGAGAGAACATGTGGTATGACAAACTAAGAACATCTTGAAATGAGAGGGACGTAGTCGTCAGGAGAGGTTGTATGATCCCTGTCAGGAGGTAGGACTCACTGACCCATGGCCTTATATTGCTACTTCATCTCTTGCAGGTACACTCAGTGCTATTCTGAGGACCAAGCTTCCGGCACATAGACTTCTGGAAGAAGCTCAAGCTCATCCGATGAAGTAACTGATGGATGGGCATGCAAGGGACCTTCATTGAGTCACTATTGCCCTCTATCTCTCCCCCTACTGTGTTTCTTGGTTGTCCAGTGTAACATAGTGGACAATATAATGCCAATCACATTTGGTTGATAATCAAAAAGCACAAAAACAATTTGGGCAATATAATTGAAAACACTTTGTAAAAAAAAAAATAAGTATAAATAAACTAAACTTCACTGATGTAGGAGTCCCCTCTGTGTGCTGTGATTATCATTAATGAACAAAGAAACAGCCTGGTCCTGTTGACAGGACAGAACTTAGGTAGGTGGGGAAGGTGGAACCGAATTCTGGGAGGAAGAAAGCAGAGTCAGAGAGACACACCATGGAGCCGCCAGAGACAGACACAGAACCTTGCCAATAAGCCACCGCCACGTGGTGATATACAGATTAATAGAAATGGGTTAAATTAATATAAGAGTTAGCCAATAAGAAGCTAGAGCTAATGGGCGAAGCAGTGTTTTAATTAGTACAGTCTTTGTGTGATTATTTCGATTCTGGGAAGCCTGGATAAACAAGCAGCCTTCCTGTTACTGATGGCCCTACTGCAACACTTCAATCTGGTTGAAATTAAATTACATTTTTATAAGCCATGTTGTCATGTGACTAGATGCTTCTTATGCAATCCTATGTACTATTTAGTTATTTGGAGAATTAATAAATTTAAAGACAAAAGACATTTTCAATAAATGATTCATTTTAAAGTATTTACTTAATATTGCACATTTCCAAACCTCTACATTCATTCCAATTATAAATCTCTAGAGCACTCATTACTACACAGCCCAGGGTACTTACCACATACTATTTAGTATTATGCAAATACGAGCAATTCATAATGAAGGCTATCACCAGAGAATTCTAGAAGTGCTAGACATTGAGAAGAGCTGCTTCATTATACCCCTTCAGGTTACTCTTTTGAAAAAAAAAATGGCTTAAAATATATACTAAATAATTGCATATTCAGCAACAATTAAAAGATGTATTTTCCTATATTTTTACTTTTTTGCATAGTCTTACATAGAGCTTGCGATGCCATTGGCTTGCATTTTCTTTTGTATGTAGATAGCCTTATGTATGAGCAATGTGATAAAAAAGGCACACTGTAAGTGAGAAACATCCAATTTAAATTTACAGTTAATAGGCAAATTTATGGTTAAGTCTATTTAAATATAAGAAAGAAAACAAGAGAAATTTTATCTCATATTAGTGAAGAGATTATCCATACTTTAAAATCTGATGCTGATAAACGCCTGAGTTTGAGATTCCAAAAATACTCAAAATCAAATTTCTGCCGTTGACTAGACAAAAGTCAGGGACCAAATCTGGTGAATTATTTTGTTGACAGTCTTTCCTTTTTATAAAGTTTGAATGGTTTAGTAATTATGCAACTGGAAGACAGCCACAAGAGTTAATTATTTACATGACCCCAAAGGTTTGACAGAGAGAAAATCTTGACAATTTTCAATGTAGGGTTATAGTATTAAAAATGTTATATAAAATTTGAACTTGAAAAGTTTATAGTAGTTTTAAAAGAGTAAGTTTAATTGTGCAAAATCATTTCAACATAATTTACCAAATTGAACCAATGAGTCACAAAGATAAGATAATAACTAAGCATATGATAACATTTTATTCATATTTATGAATATTAAAGAATAAATAAATTAAAAAGAAAGACGATATATTCATTTTTCCTCCCTCACTATACTTTGATGATAGAGCTGTGTTTTGCAAAGCGAAGCACTATAATTTTAAGTCTGAGTAAAAAGTGCTCTGAAGAGTTATTGCTATAGTGATATTTTCTAAAGACCACAAAAACAACTCTACTGATTTTACTTTTGTTTGTTTCCTGTCTTTTTGAGAAATGTGTATTTATGTATGTGTCTGTCTGTAAATGCTAAGAGCTGATTTTAACACATCTCTGTTGAGCCAGTATCCTTAGTTCTAAATAACTAAAATGTAAGATAACTGATATGGGACTCCCCTCTGCATGCTGTGTATATGTTTCATTATCATTGGTTAATAAAGAAGGTGCTTTGACCTATAACAGGGTAGGATATAGCAGGGTGGTAAATGCAAATAGAGATAGAGGAGGAAAGAAGATGGAGTCAGGTAGATGCCATGTAGCTGCTGAAGAAGTGTTCCAGAAGCTTATGGGTAAGCCGTAGCCTCGTGGCAATACACAGACTAATAGTAATGAGTTAATTTAAGATGTAAGAGTGAGCTAGGAATATATCTGAGTCATTGGCCAAACATTGTTGTAATTAATATAGTTTCTGTGTGATTGTTCAGGCTGGGTGTATAAACAAATCTCTAGTTTCCCTTAACTCAAAGGCTAAGCGTGATGTCACATAGCATCTAAGGTTTGTAACAGATTTTTACTACTTGTTGTAACCTGTCCACCTGCTCTACCTGTGTCTAGGAAGTGTGTGTTTTATGGTTATCAATGCTCTGTTACTGTAAAAGTTCATGAAATTGCTGACTCACTGAAACTTAAAATTTTGGGTGATGCACATCTGTGTTGCTATGCCACTGGCCACTCATATTCGACCTCAGAATAAATTAGGTTTTGTTCCTTTTGTGAGTTTTACATGAGATCAATTTGGCTTGGGTTTAAAAAAAATCCATCTCTTGCTGGCAAATTAGGTCATTATGATAAGTAACCAGGCTAGCTCAAGAGTAACAGGAATACTTTAATGGTTAAAGAAGGGGGAAACCTACACTGTAAGAATGGGAGTTCTGAAATCTGGTAGATCCGGAGGGCACCGCGCAGAGAGGGCGCACACCTGCATCTCCTAGTTTTTCTACCTGGGCTCCAGGTGGCCACACCCTAACCAGATGTGATTGGTTGAGCTTCCCCATGAATCTCTAATTGATAAAACATTGCTATTTTTCCATGTACTTTAATAATAGTAGGCAATATATAGCAGAGAAACATTGCCATAGCAAAAAAGTGAAAGAGAAAATTTTCTGGAAACTTCAAGGTCATCAATTGATTAACAAAAGCCCTCCCATCCCCAGGTTCTGTACCTCAAAACATCGACCTCTACGCTTAATAACTTAACTCTGGACTTCTTGTGGACATTTACCACCAAAACTATAGCAGTTTACTTACAGCCTTCTCTAAAGTGATTCTCAACCTTCCTAATGCTACAACCCTTTAGCACAGTTCCTTACGTTGTGGTAAATTCTAACCATAAAAATTATTTTTGTTGCTACTTCATAACTGTAATTTTGCTAGTGAGCATTGTCTCAGGTCCTAAGACCATCAGAAATATTAGTTGATACAAAAGTAGCAAACCACAGGTTGAGAACTGCTCTTCTAAATGGTGATATAAACTAAAGTATGTCCCAGTAACCTACTGAAATTTTTAGACATTAAAAAGTCCAAAACTGAGAAACCGCCACACTGCTTTCCAAAGTGGTTGCACAAGTTTGCATTCCCACCAGCAATGGATGAGGGTACCCCTTTCTCCACAACCTCTCCAGCAAAGGCTATCATTGGTGTTTTTGATTTTAGCCATTCTGACAGGTGTAAGATGATATCTCAAAGTTGTTTTGATTTGCATTTCCCTGATCGCTAAGGAGGTTGAGCATA